>NW_026923810.1:0-21910 GCF_032062105.1 Saccostrea cuccullata | reverse complement strand
AGAGTTAAAAAGGTATATAACAATGACTGATTGCCTAATTTAAATGTAAAATATCTATTGTATATCAAAATAAACTTTTTTGACACGAAGATTCTCTGATTTGTGCTATTCTTATTTCGTGTGTTGTACGATCGCTATTTCTATGTTGTACGATCGCTTCATAAAAAGATACATGTTGTTGACAATCGCCTCGCGGTTGTCAAATTTTTCAGTTAAAATTTGTTTTAAGATAATGTATGTAGTTTTAATCTTAAAATCATTTAGTTCATACTTCCAAGAACCGTTACATAACAAAAGCAGCAAATGTTCGTAGGTAATAACAACAATAAACTATTTCAAAGCATGAAAATTTGATATTTTGAACATTGTCGATTTGATCGGTAGCATTTGCACGGAAACTGTGAAACAAATTTACTCTCGGTAAATCCTAAACTGTAGATAATTATCTAAATTAAATGTTTTTTTATTTTATTTTCAGCTGGTTACACTCCAGCACATACAAAACTTTTTAAATTTACCCCCTACAATACTTTCTTCTTCAATGTTTTGATCTGCGTTGCCGATCGCGCGTTGACAGGGGTGGATAAGCATTCACAATTTTTATCTGACAGGAAGTTGGACAAACATGAAAAGTAAAATTTTTATCAAAATAGACACATTATTCTTTTTTCATTGTTTTTTTTTTATCATATTGATGTATCTGGTTCTGTGAAATAGGAAAGGGAAAGCACATGTTCCCGATACAATGGATACTGTGTTTTGGCGTACAAGGCTCTGATAAGACATTTATCAATTCTAAAAGTTCATGAAAATTATATGGTTTACAAATTAAATCTTTTACACATTTAATTTTGTATTTCGTTGTTTTAATATTTTATTAATAATTTATTTTTCACTCATGTTTTAAGATATTTGAAAACAAAATCAAAGTACTGAAAGTACTGTTAGACGGAGGCTTCATGTATGAGAGAACACAAAAGAAATATATTTGTCATACATTGCTGTAAAGAATATTATGAGGAATAATGTGTAGTTTTTTTCAATTCAACATTTTTTAAAAGGATACTCCAATATTCACGAGGTTGTTGGGATATCATAATTTCATCTTTGTAATGTAAACTTCACCTTGATTAAAGTTCACTGTTATTTAGATCAAATACTTTCAATATTAAACCCTTCAACGTAAGAAACAGTAACTGACCAGGCCTGGTTGACATAAAACTTAGACGAGCTCACTTTTTATCTCAGTCTCTCTTAAGGAATATATAGTGGAAAAGTGAGACTGAGTGAGCTTTTCTAAGTTTTATGCCCCCAGGCCCGGTTTGATGAATACAGGTCTAGTCTGTTCTAGTCATGAGCCCACTGGCGGATTTAGAAGGGCCCCAGCCCCCCTCCCTTTTGAGTCCAAAAAATACACAATATTTGATAAACGAATGTTTTTAATTGTGGCTATGGGCCCCTCCCCTGACCCCAAACTGGTCCCCCCTTTTTCAAAATTTCTGGATTCAGCACTGGGCCTCAGCCAGTCAGGAGGTTCCATATTTCAAAATATCTTATTTATAGGTCACAGAGACCTACTGTTAACATAATTATGACATGTAACAGCTACCAAAATCAAAATTTCTCGGCCTTATTGTAATAATGTTATGATATGAGCCAACATGGAAAAAGAAGCAGCCAGATAATTGGACATGAACAACATAATATAGTACATTTTGTCTTAAACCTTTGTGATACAAAATGGGGTGACCTAGCATGAAAGCAACACAGATTTTTTTTTAAGTAATACAACTTCATTAACATGCAATAAATGTTCGTGCCAGAACACAATTTTTTGAGTGGAATAAAATATTATGCTTTCTTACTTTATGTAAACAGAACAATAAAATTCATAAGACTTGCTATTTCAGAAGTTTTTGTTTTTGGAGAACTAGCGTATTGCTTACAATAACAAAGATATATATTGACAAATTTGACAACCAATATTTCTGGAAGTATTAAATGCAGTATTATATCATATGACAGATTTAACCCAAAAAATGTCTTTCTTTACTCGTATACCAGTGGAAATGGTTATCCTTTTCAGTTTATCTGTTTAAAACAATCATTAACAATGAGACATGATTACAAATTATGTAGAGAAAAAGTTATAAATATATAACTATGATTTCTGCTTTTCAGTAACTCTGTTAAAACAATCACTTTCCCAATGATTTAGGGTAAAAAAATTGACACGAATACCAATGATAAGAAATACATGTAATCTTGTATATAAAAAAAATAATTAAAGTTTGAGATGTGAAAGAGGTAAAACACAAGTATCAACTGCAAATAAGGATAAACGATATGACAATAAGACAACTTATTTCAGAAGATATAATTTTTAATTATTAATCAGGATATAATGTGATAAATCATGTAAATCCTATGAACCAAGATTTGGGTTGTAACCAAGGGTCAAACGTAACAGATGCATATTGATCTCAATATCAGAGTTGCCGTTTGTTTCTCTCTTATCTAATGTGAGGGTACGCCAAACACTCAAACTGCTTGTAGAAAGTGTAAATATATTTTCATGTGTTTCTTAAATTATACATATCAAATAAACAATTCAAAACTAGACTGTAAATATTCCTACAGATACAAATACTGTGTATGCATTTGTTTATTCATCGATCCTTGTCAGGTTACAAAACCCAACATCTTCGCTAGCCCAGGGTGACGATCCACGGTGTTTCTCTAGTGAATAGAGAAACACCGTGGATCGTCACCCTTGGCTAGCGAAGATGAAAACCCACAAGAAACCTATTGACGCAAGCGTCAAAAATCGGCCGCAAACCAATTTATCGGTCCTTTCAAGAAGAAATTAGAAAAGGAATGAAAAATGAGATTACAAACAGCAATCAAGCACAAAAAATTCCATTGAAACTGAAATGCTTGATCTATTATTAAAATATGTTATATTTATCCCTGTGACATAAAACATTTGCATGCGACATTGCAGGATTTTCTTCAATACATAATACAGGTACATTACATAGTCATCTGCGTCTTCACACTCAGTTTGATACAAGCGAATTCTGGTGGAAGTTTTTACAATTAAATATAAAACTCAAGTTTAAACTTATCTGTAACTAGAGATAGTTTTTCCTTTAATAAAAGAAGCAATTGATAAGTGGGGCTCCTCGATCACTCTCCGCGGATGTTAAAACCCCCCAAACTCCCTCTAGATCCGCCACTACATTTCTTCTCGTTCTTGTTTTGGTGTGAGAATCGGTGGGAAAAGGCTCGGCATATTGTAAAACGCGCTTTATCATCGTCTGTTGGAACAAAATCTCCTTATATTCTGTCTGATAAGAAATTAACAGTAAATCACATTTTTTTTACATATTCCGTAGGAAATGTATGTATATACACGTCATTTTAAATATATTCGACAAATCCTGTTTATTTAGAAAAAGTAGAACTGTTTGTTTATACTTGTATGTGACGCGATCCTTACTTTAGACTATGCCTATCCTGGCGGCCGGTGTACCAGTGAAACTCAGAGTCGCTCTAAAAATAGAATTCCCAAGGTAATGAAAACAATTCCACCGATAGATGGTGCTTGGTGAATCCTCATTATTTACGTCATGGGCAAGACATTCACAATACACGGAGGCTGTCATACAGCCTCCGTCTAAAAAGTAAAAGCTCCACGTATGATTCCAACTCTCTCCATAGCGCAGGATTTGGCACATACAAGACCCATCGCGTTAACCACTACGCTACGAAGTATATGAATTATATTACCGTTGTCTGTTAGTGTGATTTAAATGAACATATTTGTTGAAGGGTGTATTTTTTCTGAAATGTTCGATTTTCTTATTAATGGGTTCAGATTCCATTTTCGGGACAAATGAAATAGAATTACGTTTCCATCATTTAAGCGTTAACGAAGAATGGAGACTTGATTCATTCATGTTCAAAATTCATTTTTTCATGGCACTAGTTAACCCTTTTCCACTAACTTTGAAATAAAGATTGTCAAATGATAAGTCGTTCAGTAAAATAAAGTAATAAAATGTTATGAAGAGGACATTACTGAGAGCATATTTAAAAAAAAAAACTTTTCCATGAATTTTGAAAATTAAGAAACATAATATATATTGTCTCAGAGCGCGGGATTGTCTACGCCTTATACGTCCAATTTCTTTATGATATTTAAACAAAATGAAAAATAGTTAGATGAGTTATTTTGTACAAAATTGTACATTACACAGACGTTAAAATGATCCTGAGACTGTTTAACAAATTTTCACTTTTCAAAGGGATTTGGATAAGACACAGAGACCATAAACATGATAAAAATTATCAATTCTTTGTAATGTTTAGTGATATTTCATTTATCTTTTTCTTTTATTTCACCACATTATATATGTATTGATTAAATGATAACAAATAATGAATATATTAGTAATATTTTTTTAAGCACAAAAGGGTCCAATTCTTGATTACACTATATTTGAAGTTGAACACCTTGTATTTCTTACAAATACACATTCAAATTGACCATTGCTTCCAAACTTTTTAATTACAAGTAAATCTTAACGAGCCTAGATATAGAATATATACCTGAAACATAATCCCCCTTCGTGTTCATGTTCTTCTTCACCCTACAACTCATCCTCGCCATGCCAGGGGTCCGACAGCAATGTGTTGACAAAGGACCCCTGGCACTGCGAGGATGCCTACAACTATATAGTCCTGCTGGACACGTCATTAATGGCGACGTTAATACGTACATGTACACGTAGTTAACAATGAAGACCTGAAATCATTTAATTTAAAAAGGCCAACATTAAAAGAAGCACTATCTTTCGATAAGTCTTATGTGTCAGAAAGATTACGTCAGGTGATTGACCAGACATGAAAATTAAGAACTTGATGCTTTGTGTCAGAATAAATTAAATGTATCAGATGTTTTATAAAATCTCGAATTAAGCGATTGAGGAGGAAATTCTTCAAAATCATGACAATTTTGAATATTTTTGATATCCCAAACAACAAAAATGATTGAATTACCATATCTAAATTGGATTCCGAAACTTCATAAAAATCCTTTCAAACAAAGATACATATAACGGGTGCAAGTAAATGTTCTACCAAGCCTCTTTCTTTTCTTCTCACTAAGATATTAACAGCAGTGGAACTCCAAGAGCACTGTTCAACAATATATTCTACATGTTCTAGAAGAGGTGTAAATCAGATGTATAGATGCTAAAAAATTCCAAGAAACTGTTGTAACATTTGAAATCGCAACATTTTAACAAAATCAACAACACAAAAACGTACGTCTTTTCAACTTCATATACAATTATTCCCCATGATAAATTATATAGTCCAGGCTTTCTGACATCATTGACAGCTGTATTTCAATAAAAATGGAATTCGTAAATTTACTTACCTTGTCAATGGTGATTTGCAAAATTACTTTATAAAAAATAAACACTCTGATGTTGATATTAAAAGATACTCGAATTTATGATTGACAATATCGGTATGGTTTAGGGAGACCAGTTTTCCAACAATCTATTGGAATTTCCACGGGTATCAATTTCGCCCCGTTATTAAAAGATCTATTTATGTATTCCTATGAAGCAGAATTTGTGCAAAATCTTATACGTGAAAAGAAGAAAACACTTGTTGTGGCCTTCTATTCGACATTTAGATATATCGACGACGTAATGTCAATTAACAATGGTTATTTCCATTCACTTGTCGATACGATACAGTATATATCCCGGTGAGCTTGAGATAGTAGATACCACAGAGTCTGACGTATCTGTTTCATTTTTGGATATTTTTTCTAGAATAAGACGCTAATGGTAATCTAGCAATCAAGCTCTATGATAAATGTGATGACTTTAACTTTTCAATCGTCAACTTCCCTTACGTATGCAACAATATTTACATTTCCAATGTCTTTGTCCGAGATAAAATTACCAAATGTAAATGTACTTTATTTCTCCATCAATGCATTTGCGCGGTTCCAAAAAAACTACGTGCAGGGCGGGACAAACAGCTAGACAGAAGCAGGGCTTGGAGCACGTGGATTGGCGGAATCAAAGCATGCAAATATAAGGAATAACTGTCAGATTTTTCAATTTCATGAAGATGATCAATCGATTGGCTTGCGTGATAATTTTATGCATAAACGCCTGCATACTGGGTTTATATGTCTCAGTTGATTCGATACGCAGGAGCATGCTTTACGTATGAACAGTTTCCAAAACGAGGTAAGTTATTGACAAACAAGTTGATGAAACAAGAATATCAGCGGTCTCGTTTAAAGTCATCATTTTGTAAGTTTGTAAAGTCGATACAATGACCTTGTCAGCAAATACAATTTATCATTGATTCAAATGCTGACTGACGTTTTTTATACTAATCAGTAGTCCATTATTTATTCACTGAATTGACGATAGATTATATACCGTTATTTCCCGATCATGACAAGGAGCACACGGCGGGTGTGACCGGTCAGCAGGAGATGCTCCTCCTCCATGGCACCTGATCCCACCTTGTTTTAGAGGTCCGTTTGTTCTGCTTCTATTTTGTATGGTTTTATGGACTTTGATATTGAATACTGTTCGTTATCTCCATATCCTTTTTGAAAACAATGCACGAGTTTCTAATCGACAATATCTATTTGGTTTACTGTGGTCACCCATTGGTACCAACTGCTTCCCGTTATAAGCAGACCTATTTTTGTATTTATATGAAGCAAATTTTTTCAAATCTCATAATTAGAAGAAAACACTTGCCGTAGCCTCGAACGCGATATTTATATATATACAGAATGACGTACGTATTTAAGGAATGAATTAAATAGCAACCCAAATTATACTGTATAACCTGGGTTGGGGCAGTTTACGCTTTATAAATAAAAAAAACGTAAACTGCTCCAACCCAGTTTATAGCAGTATAATTTGGGTTGCTATTTAAATCATTCCGTATACTAGTAGTTTAATTTTCAATCCCTAAGTATATAAAACAATTCAATTTTTCCCTTAAAAATTAACACCTTCAAATTGTTCATATTTTAATTGTAACGTCACGCGGATTGATGCGTTTTTGACGTACGTCATTGTCATGTAGGCAAACCAGATGAATAAACAATTTAGATTATTTTTTTATCCAATCAAAATTTAATGACGCGTTACAACCAAAATTAAATTATTAACAAATAACAAAAGTTATTTTCATTCATATACAATCTGTACATGTATATGTAGACAAGATATATTGGTTATTTTACTAGAAAAAGGTTTCCTATTTAAACACACCCTCAACTTTTTATTTTTTAAGGAAAAGGTTCAGCCTCAAGGTCCCATTCAAACAGACTTATACATAGAAATAAAGGTTAAACTGCCTTGAGCGACCTTCCTGTCTTCGCCCTGAAAGCTCGTTTATGCGTATTAAATGCTGACTTTCTTCCTCTTATTTAATTAAGGAGTCACTGTCTAGTTAGTGTAGTATACCAGGGCATCAACGATAGTGGGAAACATGGGATAATTTGCATAACGGGCGAAGCTTTAAAAATGTAGACTAATAGATTTAAATTACACGAGGACTTCCATGCCTATTTCAATAGTTCTCGCCCGCTTTTGTCAAACACAAAGGTAGCCGCACGAGATTTACATGCATATTTGGCCTCCTTAGCGTCAGACACAGAGACAGATGCGCACGTGATTTGCATGCGTTATATTAATTGAGCCTCCTTAGCACACTGAACTTTTTATTTTTTAAGACCTGCCTAATTTACATTCCAGCAGAATTATACATAGAAATAAAGGTCCCCTAACTCTCAAAGAGTTATCACAGAGAAAAAAAATTAGAAATGGAAATATCGAGGGACAACAAAACATTTTCCTGTTGTTTATCATGTGTACATTTAAAACTCAAAGAACATTTTTCTGATTTACTTCAGTTTAATTTTTATCTTCGAAGGGATAAGATAACCCTGGCTAAAATTAAATTTAGGAAAGCACTCTGAGGAAGAACTGTATACCTAGCTATAGGACACATACATGTACATGCATTATTAAGCTACAGTGATCAGGCATAGTCAACGACGTACACTTTCATTCATCTGTTTGAAATCTGACAGCATAGAAATTTAACACTGGCTAATTTTGGTAAAAGTGTCTTGGTTTGTGATGAACGTCTCCCAGAAATCGTCCGGATCTTCGAAGCGACCGAGTATCCACTGGGTCCTAATCACTCCCTCCGCGGCGTAAAATACGCCCGTCCAGCTAGTCACGGACTTGGCATCTTGGTACTTGTTTTTCCAAGCCACTGACCACCCTAACATGTAGTCCTTGTCATTGACCTGTGTATACCTCCCCATCAAGTCATACTCCTTCGAAGCCTGCCCCACGGCGCTGGTATACTTGCCCGAGATGGTTCCGTCTTTGCAAATAATTTCCATCTCCGACTTGAGCTGATTTTTCCATTTACCAGACAAGGCACATTGATCGCCGTTTAGTTTTTGGCAATAATCGGTTTCTAAATTTAAAAAAAAAACACTGCCAATAATCTTTAATAAAAATAACACCCACTGGATCTTTTTTTTTCAGTGCTGCGAGAGGGAGGTTTATTAAACTGCATGCAATCTTTGATTTATGAGAGTCATCAATGCACAGGGATTTTGCAATGTTGAATTCTTAGAAAACGGCAATTTATTTTTTTTCCTGAAATATTTTTAAAAATAAATCATTCATACAGAAAAATTCTACTTCTAATGGAAAATCATTGATGCAATTGTAATACATGTATTATTCACTTTTTAGATGATAGTAATTTTAATCTTCTAATGGCAAAATTCAGTTTAAACATCAAATTTATGATTACAGAAAATATATACATTCATAATATATATTTGAAACTTATATTTCTCAATTATTACTTGGAGAATATGTAAGAAAAAAAAATTCTTACGAAGAGGAAAGTAGTGTATAGAGGTAAAAACTTTCGCCTGTTTTTCTTTGTCACGTGATATCGCGAGTGTTATATTCGCGCAATTCGATAAATGTTTTGAAAGCGTATACAATGCATGCCTTTGAGTAGTAGATTGTTCCCTTTTTTATACCCGCACTTTCTATAGAAACCTCGTCCGGTATATTTTCTTCCCTAACTCCTCCTATATTTTACACAGTAGCCTAATCATCTTTTGGGAGATGGTTGGTGGTGTCATGTAGATGTGCAGTAAGGTTTCCATTACACTTTTCTTCCCTGAACTCCTCCTTTATTTTACACAGTAGCCTAATCATCTTTTGGGAGATGGTTGGTGGTGTCATGTAGATGTGCAGTAAGGTTTCGGAATTTTGATTTTTCCCCGGGGGGTCAACTGGAGGTCGAAAAATGTTTTTTTTATGCAAAAAGCCCCTTCTTCCCCGAACTCTTCCTACATTTTACATAGTAGCCTAATCACTTTTAGAGAGATGGTTGGTGGTATCATGTAGATGTGCAGTAAGGTTTCGGAATTTTGATTTTGCCCCGGGGGGTCAAATGGGGGTCGAAAAATTCATATTTTATGCAAAAATCCCCGTCTTCCCTGAACTCCTCCTACATTTTACTCAGTAGCCTAATCATCTTTTGGGAGATGGTTGGTGGTGTCATGTAGATGTACAGTAAGGTTTCGGAATTTTGATTTTACCCCGGGGGGTGAAATGGGGTTCGAAAAATGAAATTTTTATGCAAAAATTCCCGTCTTCCCTGAACTCCTCCTACATTTTACATGGTAGCCTAATCATCTTTAGGGAAATGGTTGGTGGTGTCATGTAGATGTGCAGTAAGGTTTCGGAATTTTGATTTTGCCCCGGGTGGTCAAATGGGGGTCGAAAAATGACATTTTTTAAATTGAGACTGAATTAGATCACACTTATAAAGATAAAGATGACTCTTTGGCTCACTGTCGCCCATACTGTAATACCAATGTGCTTTAGCTCACCTGTATCCCCTGATTCAACAGAAAACACCCCACACAATACCAAAAGAAAATAACCAGGTGTCTTCATGCTAAAATTAAAATATTGATTAAAAATATTTTATGTATGGTAATGATACATCTTTCGGCACATAAAAGTATGTTTAAAAAAATTATTGACAGCAAGTTGTTCTCAGGAAGGTCTCTCATACTCAATGTAAAGTTCATTCATTTCCAACAAATCTGCAAGAATTTGAAAACTATTTAGAGTTGCAAAGAAAATATCTTCTGAATTTCAATACATTAACCTTTAACCCCCTAAAGCCTACCTAGCGTTTTTTCCCTCTCCGAGTTCTCCTAAATCCTTGTTCGTCCCTATCTGTTGTAAACTAAAATCAAACAAGAAGTGCATATACTGTATGATAGTTTGTTAAAAAGTTATGCACTTGCAACATCCGCCTGAGTAAGAAATCGGAAAGGGCGAGCAAGTATTCCCTGTACTTAGACTGTGAACAATGATTGTATGTTAGTTGTCTCATTCGAGATTTTTAAACTAATATAGAGAGATATCGCCGTATACCAATCAAGCACTTCAAACTGAGATCTTTGCTTGGCACTCAGGGCCATGGAAAAGTGAGAGTTCTTTATCGTTCAATGCTTCGGATCCTTAATATTAAGTTCTCGTAGGAATAACCTCCAGCCTTCACTTCAAAGTTTCGAGCGCTTGGTGAAGGAACAGTTGCTATCTATTTTTTATCGACTTAGGTTATTCGAGGCCGAGGTTCTAACCCATGTACATGTATATGATTAAGCATATACATTCGTTTTATAATATAGTTTCCATGTTAGCATGAATCCCTAGATGCAACGGACACAGATAATAATATAGTCAATACACGAGTTCTAGTGGGCATACTTTATGTCTCACCCACTCAAAGTTAATCAATATGCGCTCGCGGATCGCGATCAGAAGATGTTCGAATCACGGCCGAGAATTCGAACCTCTGTTTCACCATTCTTTTTTGCAAATTTCACTTAAAATAGATTTAATTTATTTTTGAATTTTTTCCCTTTTTTTTTTCTAATGAACATTTTGATTCAGCAAAATTTGAATTTAAATGCAAACTTCCCTGAAGAATTCAATTGACTTTCTCGCACGTATTCATTTGTTTCATTTCCCAAACGAAAAAAAATAAAATAAAAGGCTTCGCTGACATTGTCTGGGAGACAATTTGCTAATTAATTTTCGTTTCACAAAATCTTAAAAGTTATCAAGTTTCTGTATATTTTCCCTAATGCCTTGACTTTTGATTGATTGATTGATTGTATATTGTTTAACGTCCCTCTTGAGAATTTTTCACTCATATGGAGAAGTCACCGTATGCCGGTGAAGGGCTTCAAATTTTGATCTATACTCGGCACTCAGGGCCATTGAGCAGTGAGGGTTCTTTATCGTGCCAGCGCCCACCGTGACACGGGACCTACGTTTTTAAGGTCATATCCGAAAGACCCGTGACTTTCATTTCTAGTGCCGAGCGCTTGGCGAAGGAACAATCACTACCTCTTGGCGAAGGAACAATCACTACCTTTGTTTACGTCTTATGTATGACGCGGCGCCGCGATCGAGAATCGAACCCGGGCCTCCCGATCACGAAGCGAACGGTCTACCACTAGGCTACCGTGACCGGTACCTTGACTTTTGAAGAATGCATGAAGCATAGATTATGGAGATAACGCACAGTATATATTCAAGCTCAACAGTTATTTAACAATACAAACTCGGAGCAGAGCAAACACGGATCTCAAAAACATCAGAGGTGGGATCAGGTGCCATGAAGGAGTGAGTATACCTGCCGACCGGTCACATGCGCCGTGTGGTCCTTGTCATAATCGGGAAGTGAAGGAAAAATACGTCGACAATTCAGTGTTTTAATAATCACCTAAAATTTACTATGAAAAACATCAGTCATCATTTGACTCAGTGATAAATTGTATTTGCTGACAAGGTCATTGTATCGACCATAGAATCATTTGATGACTTTAAACGAAACTGTTAATATTCTTGTTTCATCAACTTGTTTTTCAATAATTTACCTCGTTTTAGAAATTGTACATATATGCAGAGCATGCTCTTGCGTATCGAATCAACTGAGAGATATAAACCCCGTTTGTAGATGATGAAGGTATATTACTGCATAAGTAAGGTAAATGACATTGAAAAATTAAAGTCATCACGTTTATCATAAAGCGTGGTTGTAAGATTACCATTTACATGTATGTCTTATTCAAGTAAAATATCCAAATATTTAAACAGGTGTGTCAGAGCATGTGCTTTTTTCAAGCTCACCGAGATATATCGTATGGACATGTGAATAGACATAACTATTGTTAATTGGCAATAAGTCGATGATATATCTAATGTCGAGCTGATGGTCACAGCAAGTGTTTTCTTCTTTTCGCGTATAAGACTTTGGACAAATTCTGCTTCTTATGAATACAAAATAAATCTGCTAATAGCGCAGTTGGTACTCATAGGAATTCAAATAGAGTCTTCGAAGACCTGCTCTAAAAACCACATATAAATTGGCAATGGGAAACTTAAGCATCTTTTTAAAACCAACTTCAGAGTACTTGTGTGTACAATTAGAATGTTTTTAAACAAAATAATTTAGCAAATGACCAATGACGAAATAAGTAAATTTACGAATTCCATTTTTATTGAAGACGCAGCATTTGCTTTATAAACAATTTTTCCCATTTAATCACTTTGTTATTAAATAAAAAAAAAATCACTCTCAGGAACAAAGATATAACTGAAATCCCATCTGTTGAGAATTTCATATGTAAATATATGCTTTAACAGACTTTGGGTTAAATAAAATGTTTGCTCGACAGTAACTGAGTAAATAAGTAGCTAACAGTGATATATCTTATACCCCAACAAATTCAAGAAGCAGTGTAAATCAGGTGCATGTTGATACTAAATAATCAACAAACTGAGAACTTTCGGAAAATTTTAAATTTTTTTCAATCATTGATATCATAAAAAATACAGATTTCTACTCTTCCTGCAATCGTATCTCACGAAATATTTAAAAAAAAAATCTTTCAAGAGTCTATGAAGATTCAACATAAAGTTGATGTTGATACTGAAAGTAATAAAAAACAGCCGGCGTTTCTCATCACCGATATCTATGTTGAATGTGGAGATCAGCTCCTCCAACAATCTGAAGGAATCCCGACGAGCCCTATAAAATGTAAATGAAAATTTATTCAGAAACATCTTGATAGAAGAAAATCTTGCTGAGGCCTTCATCTTTACAAGAGTTAATTTCATTCATATGTGGGCTCGATATATTCTAGTAACCTGAATAGAAACACACTAAATTTGTCACATCTACTTCTTACCAGTATTTGGATGTTTGACTGATTAAAAATGATAGTTTTCATCGCCAAGTCCTTAATTTTTGTTGCAATATTTCTTCATGTATTTTATATCTCCAAACTGAATCGAATCACGCGTTTTCTGAATATGATCATTATTTGATGCATGTACACTTAAATACTAGTAAATTAAATATACATTAAAACAATGTTTAAAAACACACTAAAAATAATTGATAAATATGATTGTTAGCAAATAAACTTTTGCTATGAATAATGGTTAAAATGGTTTGTGACGCCTACGCTTACCAACAAATACCTATCATAAACTATGACAAGTGGGATGGCCAGCTTTTACTCGTGTCTCTTGACTGATTCGAAAAAAATGCTCTGAGTGAACGCAGAAATGTCCTGAGAACGATAAATATTTAAAGCTAGACAAATAGTTTTCAACAACTTACTTATAGATAAAAGCAGTTTTAGCAAATTGTACGGTCCTAGTTTGTCTGACACGTGTTCCTAACATTTAATAGACCATTGTTTTAAATTATAAATTCTTTGACAACGCTGTACCCCGTTTCCCTGGTCAGTACGTAAGACTCAGGGGCCCGTTTTAAAAATGAACTTACAACTAAGACCATAAAAGTTAGTTTATTTGTGCAGAATTCATTATTCTGTTTGAAATCGCCAGCATAATAAACATAACTTGATAATTTCTTTTAAAAAATACTAAAATCATTTTCAAATAAATGTAAAATAGAATCGATTTTGGTCGTAGTCGTAAGTTCTTTTGTAAAACGGGTCCCAGGATCGGAGTGAATCAACAAGGGGCGTTTACTCCTTCCAGGCACCTGATCCCACAGTGGTCCATGTTTTGCCCCATTCAAGATTCAAATTTGTGCTGAAATTGATTATAACTCGTTATTTTCTTTATATATATATATATATATATATATATATATATATATATATATATATATATATATATAAGGTACTGCTGGTATATTTTGTTCGTGAACCAAGAGATGCCAGACGTAATGAGAACATTAATTCCTTCTTCGATTAGAATTAGTAAATATTTATGTTGTTGCTTAGAAATCATATGAAATACGGTATCACAATCCATATTCGGAAGTAAGAATTATACTAATGGATCTTTTCTGCAAAATATTGATTTTCGAGTTACCTTTCCTTGTTATGTTCCCTAAACAACAATGTTAATTGTCAGTAAACACATGACAAATCAATTAATTAATTCAGTGGTAATGGAAAAAATTATAATTAGTGAAAGACAATATTCTATGATATCTTTGTAAAGAATAATGAATTAATTTTCTGTGCATTTATATGAATAATAATGAATCTTTGCATGAAAAGATATTTTCTGACCATAAAAATAAATAAATAAATAAAATAAATAAAAATAAAGAAATATTACTTGGGGAGAAGTAGTAATATATCTATTTTATTCTTATCGTATATGTAAAAGCCAAATTGATTATATTTAGAACATATGTAAGAATGGAGATTGAAGTCTTCTGGCCATGACTGTTGGATCATTTCTATAGGTTCAGGGTTTTTAAATGCCCAATTCAGACTTTGTACATATAAGTCTTTGTATGGGGTTATAATCTCGAACGATTACCTATATACTCTCGTGACCAAATATCACGAATACAGACTATATATACCCTATTTCACTTGAATGGAAGCAAAATGGTTGTAGAGGTAGCATTTCTATTCAAATACCCATAAAGAAACATGATAGCCACTTCTCTCAGATATTTCTTATTTTATTGCAAAGCTAGAAGACTATTATCAAAACGTCCTTTTTGTTTAATGCTGAAATATTTTAATATAGCAGAAAAAAGATTGCTTCGGTTTCGAATTTTTAATGAGGTCAGAAAATCACACACACACACCGAAATCAGACTGTATTTTTTTTTTAATGTGGAAAAAGAATAAACACCACAATACTTGTTTCTAAAACTATTCAAGGGTTCATTAGATACTACAATATCCATTTTCCCCATTTTTACCAGCATCTTTTAAAAAAAAATCTGAAATTTTCTTTAATTCTGTTTCGGTGATACTTTGATCACTAGAAGCCATAGCATTTTTTTTTCAAATTATCAAATTACAGACATGCATGTAAAGTTAGAGGAATAGATAGATGATAGAAGCTGCATGTTCAGTAATAGTTAGGACAAGTTACTCAAGATCAATGATTATAAGTATGGCAGCATACATAATTCATGTAATTGGCTTAATGACGAGAATATGGAATAATTATTTTATTAACTTGTTATGAGCGTAAATAAGCCATTATACATTAAATAAATGTTAGTGAACGCGTTTTTTTCACATTTACATTGCATTACAAGATACAAACTTTGTTAAAGAATTGTGACAAGTTCCTTGTTTACAGCTCATCTAAATATCCAAAGCAAAAAACAATCATATCAGCGTGGTTTAATCATAAATCATACATATTATAGTAGTCTCCATCCAGTACTATTGATCAAGTTGTCAATATATAATAATATAGTGACATAATCAAAGAAATAATTTAGCTTTAGTGCAATATTTTGTATTTTTTTCAAAGAATAAGAAGAAGTTAATAACCCTTTAAGCGATAGTGGGGTAATGTGAAAACCAGCTTCTGATCTTAATAATTCAGAAAGGAAAAAGATCTAGATATATATAAGATGATCTGTAAGTTCTGGTCCCAGCTGACGAAGTAGGAAATGACAATGTCTTTGTTTGCAGGGTTCATTACTCAGTATTTAAATTGTAATTTAGAACTGGGATTAAAAGCCACAGATTTTACTCTAAGCTCTACTCATAGCTCTCTTTCTAAGGAAGAATTTCTACAAAATAATGTGTCAGTTTTAAATACTTTTAATATTCCAATAAATCAGAATGAATTTAAGTACGATACCAATACTGCAATCCTCAATTTTACAAATTTCTTTACAAATAAAGATATACTAGTTTAGCGGATTCCAGTAAAAGTTTTAACTAGCCTCTTGCTTTGCTCCTCTCTAAAATATTAATTAACAGTTATGAAGGAGAAACTTCAGGAGAACTGTGCAACAGTATATTAAAGAAGTGGTGAAAATAAGATATGGATACTAGTACTTCAAAACTTTTTTTCACCACAATTAATAAAATCAAGAGGTAAGACTTTTCAACACCTTATACGATTATTCCCCACGATAAATACAGTCCCGACTTTGTGACATCAAACACAGTTTTAAATAGAACTCATAATTTTACTCTTGTCACTGGTCATTTGAAAAATTCATTTTTAAAAACATTTTGATTGAAAACACGAGTACTCTGAAATTGATATTAAAAAGAAGTTTGAGTTTCTTATTGACAATATATATGCAGTTTTCGGAAATCAGGTCTTCCAAAAATCTATTGGAATCCCCATGGGTATCAATTTCGCCCGTTACTTACAGGCTTATTTTTTGTATTCACATGAAGCAACATCTATTTAGCCCCCAACCACATGACCCCCAAATACTTGCTGTGGTCTTCAACTCGACATACAGTATATCGACGAGGTGCTATCTATTTACAATAGTTACTTCCATTCGTATATCGACTGGTGGATATATCCAAAAGAACTTGAAATAAAAGATATTACTAAGTCTGACAGAGCTGTTTTATATTAAGATGTTTTCAAGAAAAAGATATTTACGGTTATCTTACAGAACAAAAAAAACATTATGATAACCATGATGACTTCAATTTTTCTATCGTCAACTTCCCTTTTGTGTGAAGCAATATATCCTTATCACCTGTATATTGCTTTCCCCATATTTCCCTGTTGATTCGATACGCAAGAAGTTGTACATACGAAAAATTTCTATAAAACGAGATAAGATATTGATAAAGAAGTTAATGAACTAGACTCCTTTAAAGTCATCATTTTGCAAGTTTTATGGTCGATATAAAGACCTTGTCAGCAAATGCAATCTTTATTATGCCAAACGCTGACTGACGGTTACATTCCTATTGTTAGGCCATTTTATTACGCCCTTAAATGTCTACAATTTTCCCGTTTTCTCGATCATGACAAAGAGCACACGGCGAATTTGACCAGTTGGCAATGAATGATTAAATCCCTTTGGCATCTGATCCCTGCTCTAAAGTTTTACAAGTCCCTGTTTGCTCTTTTTCTAATTTGTTTAATCTACATTGACTTTTGATCTTAAATATTGTACGTTATTTCTATATTTCTAGAAGACCAGACATGCTAAATGCTAAATTATTTTGAAATAGCAAACATAAATAGTATTTTAATTGTTAAATTTAAAAATTTAAGACTTATATCTGTATATCCGTAATGTCCACAAAGTAATCTTGTAAAATATTTAAATTTTTCAAACATTCCTGATATGAATATTTCTTGGTTAAGATTCATTGAGTCAAAAGTTTTGTTGCTGTTTTTTTAGTTGTATAATATTACAACATCGTTGTCATTGCTTAAATTAAGCCAACAACATTTTTGAAGTAGATATATTTTATATACCATGTAAGTAGAATTCAATTTTGGCATTATTTGCGAATGTATTGAGATCGCTAAAATTGTATATCGCCAATTATTCATTAAGCACTGATGAGTTAAAAGCTACCTTGCAATATATTGTAAAATCGCGAAACTTACTTCTTGCTAGAATTATTTATCAGTTTGTAGGGCTAAATCGCTTAATACGAGTCTTGCTAAAATTTTACTTATATGGTAAAGTACATATAACCATGCTTTTAGACTTAACTTTCATTGTAAGGATATATTTTCAATAATATCAAGAAAAATCTGGTCTGAATGCAGTCAGTTTATAGACTGTATCATGCACGTTTTAAGTACAAGAGTACTGAACTAAATAATAGAGGCATCTAGTGAAATAATACAAACAGAGACACCATGGTATTATTGGTCTAGAATCAATGTCTCGACCTCTAATACTGCCAGCATCTCTCCTGTATTGATGAAGATGACAACCAACTGAAACACCGATTACAGGGGTTAGCATCCGGTAAAAACATTCTCCTTTATCCTAAAGAAACGATTTAAGCATTTGATATCGATTTTATTCTACATATTTCGTCAAGGGTACACAAATATCGAACAAAAGCAGACATTTAAATTTTAAACCTCCATGACAGATCAGATTTCTGAATATGCGCAGAAGAGTTGTTCACCCGGAACTCTAAAAAATCTCCGGGTCATCGGCAAGGTAAACCGAGTCTTCTTGTTCACTGAAACAAGGACTGAAAACCAGAACTAAGACTTCCTGAAGATATGTTGCTACTGGGGAACATGTCTGGTCCAGAGGGATAGATCATCCAAAGAATTCTAAATGGTGAAGCCAGGTAAGAATTAACTGTTCAAACTAGGTAGACTTGGCTAGGATATAAATACTTCAGCTTTTTATGAGGGACTTTAAAATACTATAAACGTGAAAGCTAAAACGTGAGGTGTATTTGTCATAGTTAAATACTTCCTACCATTTGAAATAATAAACAGAAAAAAGAAAGAAATATTGAAATCTCGCATTAGCAATCCTAATAATAATTCATGCTATATTTTTAATACGATGTCATTTTCTGCCCCCAAAAAATCGTGAGTTTAAATCAATGTGTTTCTAGCATAATCGTTGTTTATATAAGTTAATATTTTAAATATGCTATTTCTAGGAAGTGGGACCTCATGTACTATAGTGTATCTATGCATGTTATTTACATGCCTTGGAACAGATACTAATCTGCAGTTTTACAACATATCAAGCAAATCTGGTTTAAGAAGTGGGACGCAAACTATAATGACATGTGCTAATCATATGCATACATGATCGTGTTTTAAACACGAGGAAGAGATTTTAATTCTTTTGAGTTTTAAGTATTGTGGACTGAGTAAATAGAGCCGAATGATATTGATTACAACCTGATTTCTATAGTAAGACATATGTAGGTTTAAATCGTGACTATCAATAATTGTTCTAGATCTTGAAAAAAAGTGTCATTGCCAAACATGAAGTAAAGGTTTAAGTAATTTCCTTCATTAAATATGCTGTTATACTGCCTATCTTCTTAAGATTTTAATTTTTTTTTTGAAAGACAAATGCACTTTTATATATGTGTTTCCAATGCTAGGAATCCTTGCACTAAAACATGGCCAGTAAATTCGAATACTGTATCACAATTATGCACAATCCATTTCGGACCGTTATTTCTCTCTGAAAATTAAAACTTCTACATAAAATATACGATAAATCATTAGAGTTTAAACATTGTAAAAAAGAACTTAAACATAACATATTTATGGCATACTTGTAAATCAGATTATTTTGGTCTGTAATTTTCAAAATGTTTTTTTTCTTAGAGCATTAAACACTGATTAAATAATAAAAATATGATAGAGTTACTGACAAAAACATTTAAAAACGACATATCTTAAAAAATACCCAGGTATATATTTAGACCCGTCACCTACTTTTTTTTTATTATCATTGAATTATTTTCTACAAGTAATCGATACACGTTTTTTTTGGTTTTGTGATTAAGATCACTAATATATTTTGTTTATAGACGTGTTATGGCCGATGGATGCTCAAATAAAAGACGATACCTAACTCTTGTTACTTGGATATTAATGGCATTTAACATAAAAATAAGTAAGAAATTATTTCTTTACCTATATATAATATCTAACTCCCGGCGTATTCTAGTATTCAAAGGAAAAGAAGTATTTTGGTATCATTTTATAAGTTAATGTTTTGTTAGCATAATGTTTTCCAATTTTCTTAATTCAAGTTTTACGAATTCGAAATGAAGACTAACTTGTTTTTTCTCGAAGAAACTAACCATTTACTTTATTTGATCAGAAATGTTTTTGATATTAATTAATTCTGTTGCATGACAAGTATATCTGTCATTAGATCTCATGGCACATACTTTTATTGCCCTTATCATGATATTTTTATTTTTGTATTTTGTTCTCAGTAATTTGTCAACAGCGATGTCCACCAGGACCTTTGGTATTGATTGCTGAACAGTTTCCGAAGTTCGCCAGCACACCCAACTATCCTAATAAGTATCCGCCGTAAGTAATCTAGGTCTCTTATATAATGATATTAATTTCATCAATATATTTTTTGAATCCAGTGTTTCTACTTCACGAGTCTTACAGTCCTTAACTTCATTGTGAAAAAAAATCTTAGAAAGATTTTGAAAAAAAAAGAAAATATTCACCTATAAAATATTTCACACTCCTCGCTTCTCAAAATATTTATCACTTCCGATATATACTTCTTACGGAAGCGTATTAGTGCCACTTGAACACTTCACTTTTTTTTAATTTCTACACTTTAATCTGTAAATTTTACACTTTAATCTGTAAAATTTACACTTTAATCTGTAAATTTTACACATTAATCCGTAAAATTTACACTTTAAAGTGTAAAATCTACACTTTAATCTGTAAATTTTACACTTTAAAGTGTACATTTTACACTTCAAAGTGTACATTTTACACTTTAAAGTGCAAATTTTACACTTTAAAGTGCAAATTTTACACTTTAAAGTGCAATTTTTACACTTTAATCTGTAAATTTTACACTTTAAATTTTACACTTTAAAGTGTAAATTTTACACATTAATCTGTAAATTTTACACTTTAAAGTGTAAATTTTACACTTTAATCTGTAAATTTTACACATTAATCTGTAAATTTTACACTTTAAAGTGTAAATTTTACACTTAATCTGTAAATTTTACACTTGAATCTTTAATTTTTATACATTAATCTGTAAATTTTACACTTTAAAGTGTAAATTTTACACTTTAATCTGTAAATTTTACACTTTAATCTGTAAATTTTACACTTTAATCTGTAAATTTTACACTTTAATCTGTAAATTTTGCACTTTAATCTGTAAATTTTACACTTTAATCTGTAAAATTTAAACTTTAATCTGTAAATTTTACATTTTAATCTGTAAATTTTACACTTTAATCTGTAAATTTTACACTTTATTCTGTGAATTTTACACATTAATCTGTAAATTTTACACTTTAAAGTGTAAATTTTACACTTTAATCTGTAAAATTTACACTTTAATCTGTAAATTTTACACTTTAATCTGTAAATTTTATACTTTTATCTGTAAAATTTACACTTTAAACGGTAAATTTTACACTTTATTTGTTTATTTACATAGTCAATTTAGCAACTTCACACATTCCCAGTAACGCATTTTTAAAGCCAACAGACCATTAATCATGCAAGATAATTACGGAAGCGTAATATCAATCTGAACTGCAAATAAAAAAATCTTTGAGATCTATATTTTTACTTTTCGTTACACTATAGTATAACTAAAGAAACACATGTATATATACTGAAACAAAAGCAGATCCCTGATTTCTTATGCGGGGGAAAATTACGAGACCTATGAGGAAATAGTCCATCCTTGTTTATCATATACTAATAAACAAGTACGAGTACATGTAAAATAAAAATATACAAACAATTGTAAACATCTC
>NW_026923809.1:0-22043 GCF_032062105.1 Saccostrea cuccullata | reverse complement strand
AAGGTTTCACCTTAATCGGATGTGTACTTTACAAGATCATTCGCGGACAAAATTTTCCCGAGAAGAAAAATAATAATAATAATAATAATAAGAAACAGAGTAAAAACAATATGTTCCCCAACTTCGTTTGGGGAACATAACTAGTGCTAATTGTAACGGGGACCGTTACAGATGTTCCCCAAACGCTCCCCAACTCCCTTTTGGTGCCATATTCCCTGTAAGCTTCATTAAATAAGACAAACTCCATGCATTTGAGATTTTAACAACGTTTACCCAGAAGTGTACCAAATTCATTAAAACTTAAGCATTGCACGCGTGCGCATGTGAATGCATGTGCGTAATGACCATATCATCTTGTCAACACAATCTATACATTTTAATATACTAAATATTAATGTATTAAACCCAAAATTTTTTTTAAAAAATACGCTCATTCAAGTGTATTTTTGAATTTACTCATTTCACGTGCACGCACGTGCATACATGAGCATGGTGACCATACCTTCTTCTAGAAGTCCATTTCATCTATCTATGTTCTAAATCCCACCCCGTTTGGTTAAAAACCAAGGGAGTTATAGCTGTTCAAAGTTTCAGCCAGTCAGATTGCAGCGCACTAGAGTTGGGTATTGCGAGTGAAAACCATATTGCGATATATTGCAATATTTTACCTTGAATATTGCAATATATTGCGATATATTGTAGATTAATTATCATTAATAAATTTGTGCAGAAAGTTTAAAATGCTGTCAAGTTCAAAGGGGGGGGGGGGGATAAGACATTAATTGCACACATAATTCTAATAACCTTTAATTAAATACCAGGTAAAATATTAAAACAAAATGTACTCATTTGATGTATTTTCAAATTGAAAAAAAAAGTTTATGCGTGGTATATTCTTTATACGTTTTTTTTTTTTTGGGGGGGGGGGGTTGTTTTATTGAAATAGCATAAAATGTAACTTAATGATTAAAACAATACATACTATATGGAAATTTTATGTGGTCACAGAATAAAATTAAAGCCAGAAAGAAATTGTGACCTATTTTCGGGCGTTTGGTGTTTTAGTCAGACCCGACCTAATTTCACATTATGACATACGATCAGGAACTGCAACTGACCTATTTCTATTGTTTTAATATACATGCTCCTGGTATAGCATGAAGATGTTTAAAATGGCATGAAACTTGTTAAAAAATGATAAAAAGCAATACTGTATCACGTGAAAACATGGATGGCCATTTATTTGTAATATGTATCTTGAACTTAACATTCATCGTCGATCGTGTAGATTCCATGAGATTTTGAGAACCACAGTACACATGGTATACACCCTGTAGAAATGTTTTATATATTTTCTTTCTTATTAATTTTATTTAAAAGTCTTTTTATTAATTATCAATTTTATTTTAAAGTAAGATATTTAAAATTGCGATTGTGAATGAAAAGCTTCCTCTCTCTCTCTCTCTTTTCTCTCTATCTGCCTCTGAAAGCTGACGAAGTATTTTTTAACTATATTGAAAAGGCCTTGGGAAGTTACAAGTATTATTTCAGCAGTTTCTACAATAAAGGAGGTTTTTATATATTTTTATAAATATCGTGAAATACCGGTATCTGATTTTCATATCGCAATATATTATCGTGGTGGATAATACCGCGATATACCGATATACCGGTAATATTGCACAGCCCTACAGCGCACGTACACGCACGTGTATGCATGTGCATGGTGATCATACCGTCTTGTAGAAGTCCATTATATCTATCTATGTTCCAAATCCCATCATGTTTGGTTGAAAACCAAGGTAGTTATAGCTATTTAAAGTTTAAGCCAATCAGATTGCAGCACACGTGCATGCACGTGCTTTCATGATAATTGCTATATATCATGTTGTAGGATATCTTAATGCATGGCTATGTTCAAAATTTCATAGGATTTCGTCGAAAAACAAGAAAGATATAGAGACTTTAGTTTCAGCCAATCAGAGCAAAACGCACGTGCATGCACGTAAGGTCTTGCTATTTTGACCATGCCATCTTGTCTATGCTACTAATATATCCTTACATTATAAATTTCAAAAGATTTCATCAAAAAATAGAAAAGTTACGTCTATATCCAATATATTGGTCATTTCCCGTGTTGCACGTGCGCGCTCTTGCAAGCATGTGCGCGCAAAATGGCATGTTGACAATGTCATCTTATCTACATTTATAATATGTCTATATATTCTAAATATCAAAGCATTACATCGAAAAATGTAAAAGTTACGGCAATTTCAAGTATATTGGTCATTTCACGTGTTGCACGTGCGCGCTCTTGCAAGCACGTGCGCGCAAAATGACCTTGAGTTCCGCAAATCTACATAACATGCCTACTTACCCTAAAAAGGTTTCCCCTTAATCGGATGTGTACTTTACAAGATCATTCGCGGACAAAATTTTCCCGAGAAGAAAAATAATAATAACTAGAAAGTCTGCTATTGCAAGCAATAGCATATGTCGCCCCGTTTTGGACAAGACTTTCATTTTTATCATCACTAAAACAATGGTCCATTAGCTAAGCTTTGACAACCATCCAGTCGTATGATCAGTTCTTTCCGTTAGAAACGGAAGACCTTAATTGGGTACATCCCACTCATTATTTTTAGAATCTGTAGGAGAAGAAAGTAGTGCAGGAAAAAAATTACAAGTCCAAAATTGCAGACTTGCATACAAGAAATTGGGCAGATGTACTGAACTGAGTCTCATACTTGTTAATTGGCAGTATCTTTCCTACCAAAAATGCTTGGCAAATATTATTTATTAAGAAGATCAGCCGAATTATTTTGTGTATTAAAACGCCAGTGAGAATTCAGAAAATTCCCTACTTTCACTTTAATTTGTAGAGGTTCTGCCGGAAAACGAATCTGACATGCCACAGTCAATTCAAGCATTTCTGCACTGTACAGGTCTGATGTTTCTTATGAGATGATAAATCATGTGAAAACTTTCTCAGTTTAGCGGAATCATGAACATTTTCGGCGAGATGAATGTTTTGTTTACAGTAGTGATCAAGGCTTAGCGCACCTGTATAGGAGCGGATCCAAAGATTTATGAATGAATAAAAACTATGGAAATAACGTACCAATTTTCTAATTTATTCTTGCACTATTTAATGAAATTAATAATATACAAGTAATAGATATACCAAAAAACGCGAAATGCTAATAAATGAAGTTGACAATCGTTATTTTTTATATAGAAAAAACAAAATAATTATAAAATCTAGAGACAAGACAGAAGAAGAATGACTGTTGGCAAACTATCAAATCACATCAGGAGAACTGAATTTTATGAATGAAACTTTTAAAACGTTACCTGTAAATTGTATATGTTATATCTGTGTATTCTACCTGGCAGTGCGCTTCAAAAAGGGGGGGGGGGTTGTCTTGAACATAGTACCTTACGTTTGAACGGTAAGGGCTAGGGCTTTCGTATTTCAAATATGTAATCCTTGTGAAAAGAACTTTTATTGGACACCAAGAACTTTGACCCTTTGACCTAGACCTTGGAGAACACATGTGTACATCTGAATCTTTTTTTCTGTTTCGTTTCTATGGCAACTGTGAGCGACTCATTACAATTTTTTTAAAAGTAGAAATCACTTTGACACATTGCAAGGAATAAACACTGAAAGTTTCAAAACGATTGCCTGCGTAGTTATTGAGAAAATCGAAATTAAAGAATTTTAACTTTCACCTGGTTTCCATGGCAATAATCGATTATTTGAAAATTTTAAATGCGAGTTGCATAACTACAGATACTAATCATTAAAATAAGAAAAGTTTTATGACGAACGTTTAAGGGACCAGAGAGAACACTCTCGGACAAAATTTGTCGCTTTTTACAGGTTTCCATGGCAACGGTAGACATATTGGAACTGAACAACCTCACTGCACAACTACAACCAGTGATCGTCCTTTGAGGAAAGTTTCAGGAAGATTGTCCCAGCCATCTCCGAGAAACAGCCTGGATAAAAAAAACATGCGTACAATATCAATATGTCGTCCCCGACTTCGTTCGGGGCGACATAATAACTCCTGAATTTTTCCCATCAATAACTCCTGAATTTTCCCCTTCAATTCGAGCATTTCTGCACTGTACAGGTCTGATGTTTCTTATGAGATGATAAATCATGTGAAAACTTTCTCAGTTTAGCGGAATCATGAACATTTTCGGCGAGATGAATGTTTTGTTTACAGTAGTGATCAAGGCTTAGCGCACCTGTATAGGAGCGGATCCAAAGATTTATGAATGAATAAAAACTATGGAAATAACGTACCAATTTTCTAATTTATTCTTGCACTATTTAATGAAATTAATAATATACAAGTAATAGATATACCAAAAAACGCGAAATGCTAATAAATGAAGTTGACAATCGTTATTTTTTATATAGAAAAAACAAAATAATTATAAAATCTAGAGACAAGACAGAAGAAGAATGACTGTTGGCAAACTATCAAATCACATCAGGAGAACTGAATTTTATGAATGAAACTTTTAAAACGTTACCTGTAAATTGTATATGTTATATCTGTGTATTCTACCTGGCAGTGCGCTTCAAAAAGGGGGGGGGGGGGGTTGTCTTGAACATAGTACCTTACGTTTGAACGGTAAGGGCTAGGGCTTTCGTATTTCAAATATGTAATCCTTGTGAAAAGAACTTTTATTGGACACCAAGAACTTTGACCCTTTGACCTAGACCTTGGAGAACACATGTGTACATCTGAATCTTTTTTTCTGTTTCGTTTCTATGGCAACTGTGAGCGACTCATTACAATTTTTTTAAAAGTAGAAATCACTTTGACACATTGCAAGGAATAAACACTGAAAGTTTCAAAACGATTGCCTGCGTAGTTATTGAGAAAATCGAAATTAAAGAATTTTAACTTTCACCTGGTTTCCATGGCAATAATCGATTATTTGAAAATTTTAAATGCGAGTTGCATAACTACAGATACTAATCATTAAAATAAGAAAAGTTTTATGACGAACGTTTAAGGGACCAGAGAGAACACTCTCGGACAAAATTTGTCGCTTTTTACAGGTTTCCATGGCAACGGTAGACATATTGGAACTGAACAACCTCACTGCACAACTACAACCAGTGATCGTCCTTTGAGGAAAGTTTCAGGAAGATTGTCCCAGCCATCTCCGAGAAACAGCCTGGATAAAAAAAACATGCGTACAATATCAATATGTCGTCCCCGACTTCGTTCGGGGCGACATAATAACTCCTGAATTTTTCCCATCAATAACTCCTGAATTTTCCCCTTCAATTCGAGCATTTCTGCACTGTACAGGTCTGATGTTTCTTATGAGATGATAAATCATGTGAAAACTTTCTCAGTTTAGCGGAATCATGAACATTTTCGGCGAGATGAATGTTTTGTTTACAGTAGTGATCAAGGCTTAGCGCACCTGTATAGGAGCGGATCCAAAGATTTATGAATGAATAAAAACTATGGAAATAACGTACCAATTTTCTAATTTATTCTTGCACTATTTAATGAAATTAATAATATACAAGTAATAGATATACCAAAAAACGCGAAATGCTAATAAATGAAGTTGACAATCGTTATTTTTTATATAGAAAAAACAAAATAATTATAAAATCTAGAGACAAGACAGAAGAAGAATGACTGTTGGCAAACTATCAAATCACATCAGGAGAACTGAATTTTATGAATGAAACTTTTAAAACGTTACCTGTAAATTGTATATGTTATATCTGTGTATTCTACCTGGCAGTGCGCTTCAAAAAGGGGGGGGGGGGTTGTCTTGAACATAGTACCTTACGTTTGAACGGTAAGGGCTAGGGCTTTCGTATTTCAAATATGTAATCCTTGTGAAAAGAACTTTTATTGGACACCAAGAACTTTGACCCTTTGACCTAGACCTTGGAGAACACATGTGTACATCTGAATCTTTTTTTCTGTTTCGTTTCTATGGCAACTGTGAGCGACTCATTACAATTTTTTTAAAAGTAGAAATCACTTTGACACATTGCAAGGAATAAACACTGAAAGTTTCAAAACGATTGCCTGCGTAGTTATTGAGAAAATCGAAATTAAAGAATTTTAACTTTCACCTGGTTTCCATGGCAATAATCGATTATTTGAAAATTTTAAATGCGAGTTGCATAACTACAGATACTAATCATTAAAATAAGAAAAGTTTTATGACGAACGTTTAAGGGACCAGAGAGAACACTCTCGGACAAAATTTGTCGCTTTTTACAGGTTTCCATGGCAACGGTAGACATATTGGAACTGAACAACCTCACTGCACAACTACAACCAGTGATCGTCCTTTGAGGAAAGTTTCAGGAAGATTGTCCCAGCCATCTCCGAGAAACAGCCTGGATAAAAAAAACATGCGTACAATATCAATATGTCGTCCCCGACTTCGTTCGGGGCGACATAATAACTCCTGAATTTTTCCCATCAATAACTCCTGAATTTTCCCCTTCAATTCGAGCATTTCTGCACTGTACAGGTCTGATGTTTCTTATGAGATGATAAATCATGTGAAAACTTTCTCAGTTTAGCGGAATCATGAACATTTTCGGCGAGATGAATGTTTTGTTTACAGTAGTGATCAAGGCTTAGCGCACCTGTATAGGAGCGGATCCAAAGATTTATGAATGAATAAAAACTATGGAAATAACGTACCAATTTTCTAATTTATTCTTGCACTATTTAATGAAATTAATAATATACAAGTAATAGATATACCAAAAAACGCGAAATGCTAATAAATGAAGTTGACAATCGTTATTTTTTATATAGAAAAAACAAAATAATTATAAAATCTAGAGACAAGACAGAAGAAGAATGACTGTTGGCAAACTATCAAATCACATCAGGAGAACTGAATTTTATGAATGAAACTTTTAAAACGTTACCTGTAAATTGTATATGTTATATCTGTGTATTCTACCTGGCAGTGCGCTTCAAAAAGGGGGGGGGGGGGGTTGTCTTGAACATAGTACCTTACGTTTGAACGGTAAGGGCTAGGGCTTTCGTATTTCAAATATGTAATCCTTGTGAAAAGAACTTTTATTGGACACCAAGAACTTTGACCCTTTGACCTAGACCTTGGAGAACACATGTGTACATCTGAATCTTTTTTTCTGTTTCGTTTCTATGGCAACTGTGAGCGACTCATTACAATTTTTTTAAAAGTAGAAATCACTTTGACACATTGCAAGGAATAAACACTGAAAGTTTCAAAACGATTGCCTGCGTAGTTATTGAGAAAATCGAAATTAAAGAATTTTAACTTTCACCTGGTTTCCATGGCAATAATCGATTATTTGAAAATTTTAAATGCGAGTTGCATAACTACAGATACTAATCATTAAAATAAGAAAAGTTTTATGACGAACGTTTAAGGGACCAGAGAGAACACTCTCGGACAAAATTTGTCGCTTTTTACAGGTTTCCATGGCAACGGTAGACATATTGGAACTGAACAACCTCACTGCACAACTACAACCAGTGATCGTCCTTTGAGGAAAGTTTCAGGAAGATTGTCCCAGCCATCTCCGAGAAACAGCCTGGATAAAAAAAACATGCGTACAATATCAATATGTCGTCCCCGACTTCGTTCGGGGCGACATAATAACTCCTGAATTTTTCCCATCAATAACTCCTGAATTTTCCCCTTCAATTCGAGCATTTCTGCACTGTACAGGTCTGATGTTTCTTATGAGATGATAAATCATGTGAAAACTTTCTCAGTTTAGCGGAATCATGAACATTTTCGGCGAGATGAATGTTTTGTTTACAGTAGTGATCAAGGCTTAGCGCACCTGTATAGGAGCGGATCCAAAGATTTATGAATGAATAAAAACTATGGAAATAACGTACCAATTTTCTAATTTATTCTTGCACTATTTAATGAAATTAATAATATACAAGTAATAGATATACCAAAAAACGCGAAATGCTAATAAATGAAGTTGACAATCGTTATTTTTTATATAGAAAAAAAACAAAATAATTATAAAATCTAGAGACAAGACAGAAGAAGAATGACTGTTGGCAAACTATCAAATCACATCAGGAGAACTGAATTTTATGAATGAAACTTTTAAAACGTTACCTGTAAATTGTATATGTTATATCTGTGTATTCTACCTGGCAGTGCGCTTCAAAAAGGGGGGGGGGGTTGTCTTGAACATAGTACCTTACGTTTGAACGGTAAGGGCTAGGGCTTTCGTATTTCAAATATGTAATCCTTGTGAAAAGAACTTTTATTGGACACCAAGAACTTTGACCCTTTGACCTAGACCTTGGAGAACACATGTGTACATCTGAATCTTTTTTTCTGTTTCGTTTCTATGGCAACTGTGAGCGACTCATTACAATTTTTTTAAAAGTAGAAATCACTTTGACACATTGCAAGGAATAAACACTGAAAGTTTCAAAACGATTGCCTGCGTAGTTATTGAGAAAATCGAAATTAAAGAATTTTAACTTTCACCTGGTTTCCATGGCAATAATCGATTATTTGAAAATTTTAAATGCGAGTTGCATAACTACAGATACTAATCATTAAAATAAGAAAAGTTTTATGACGAACGTTTAAGGGACCAGAGAGAACACTCTCGGACAAAATTTGTCGCTTTTTACAGGTTTCCATGGCAACGGTAGACATATTGGAACTGAACAACCTCACTGCACAACTACAACCAGTGATCGTCCTTTGAGGAAAGTTTCAGGAAGATTGTCCCAGCCATCTCCGAGAAACAGCCTGGATAAAAAAAACATGCGTACAATATCAATATGTCGTCCCCGACTTCGTTCGGGGCGACATAATAACTCCTGAATTTTTCCCATCAATAACTCCTGAATTTTCCCCTTCAATTCGAGCATTTCTGCACTGTACAGGTCTGATGTTTCTTATGAGATGATAAATCATGTGAAAACTTTCTCAGTTTAGCGGAATCATGAACATTTTCGGCGAGATGAATGTTTTGTTTACAGTAGTGATCAAGGCTTAGCGCACCTGTATAGGAGCGGATCCAAAGATTTATGAATGAATAAAAACTATGGAAATAACGTACCAATTTTCTAATTTATTCTTGCACTATTTAATGAAATTAATAATATACAAGTAATAGATATACCAAAAAACGCGAAATGCTAATAAATGAAGTTGACAATCGTTATTTTTTATATAGAAAAAACAAAATAATTATAAAATCTAGAGACAAGACAGAAGAAGAATGACTGTTGGCAAACTATCAAATCACATCAGGAGAACTGAATTTTATGAATGAAACTTTTAAAACGTTACCTGTAAATTGTATATATTATATCTGTGTATTCTACCTGGCAGTGCGCTTCAAAAAGGGGGGGGGGGGGGTTGTCTTGAACATAGTACCTTACGTTTGAACGGTAAGGGCTAGGGCTTTCGTATTTCAAATATGTAATCCTTGTGAAAAGAACTTTTATTGGACACCAAGAACTTTGACCCTTTGACCTAGACCTTGGAGAACACATGTGTACATCTGAATCTTTTTTTCTGTTTCGTTTCTATGGCAACTGTGAGCGACTCATTACAATTTTTTTAAAAGTAGAAATCACTTTGACACATTGCAAGGAATAAACACTGAAAGTTTCAAAACGATTGCCTGCGTAGTTATTGAGAAAATCGAAATTAAAGAATTTTAACTTTCACCTGGTTTCCATGGCAATAATCGATTATTTGAAAATTTTAAATGCGAGTTGCATAACTACAGATACTAATCATTAAAATAAGAAAAGTTTTATGACGAACGTTTAAGGGACCAGAGAGAACACTCTCGGACAAAATTTGTCGCTTTTTACAGGTTTCCATGGCAACGGTAGACATATTGGAACTGAACAACCTCACTGCACAACTACAACCAGTGATCGTCCTTTGAGGAAAGTTTCAGGAAGATTGTCCCAGCCATCTCCGAGAAACAGCCTGGATAAAAAAAACATGCGTACAATATCAATATGTCGTCCCCGACTTCGTTCGGGGCGACATAATAATAAGAAACAGAGTAAAAACAATATGTTCCCCAACTTCGTTTGGGGAACATAATAATAAGAAACCGAGTAAAAACAATATGTTCCCAAACTCCGTTTGGGGAACATAATAATAATAAGAAACAGAGTAAAAACAATATGTTCCCCAACTTCGTTTGGGGAACATAAATATATTGGAAAAAAACTTTTAAAAAATCTTCTTCTCAAGAACCACGGGGCCAGAAAAGCTGAAATTTAAGTAGAAGCATCCTTGGGTAGTGTAGATTCTAAATTGTTTAAATCATGACTCCCGGGAGAAGGGCGGGGCCACAATAGGGAACTCACGTTTTACATTGAAATATATAAGAGTAGTCTTTAAAAATCTTCTCAGAACCGATGGGCCAGAAAAGCTGAAACTTATGTGAAATATTCTCGGGTAGTGTAGACTTTAAATTGTTCAAATCATGACCCCTGGGGGTAGGGTGGGGCAACAATAAGGAACCCAATTTTTACACTGAAATATATACAGGAAAAATCTTCTTCTCGGGAACTACTTGGCCAGAAAAGCTGAAACTTATGCGAAAGCATCGTGGGATAGTGTAGATATTTAGATTGTCCAAATTATGACCCCTTGGGTAGGGTGGGATCACGAAAGGTATTACAAGGGGGAAATCTGGTAAAGAACAGCATGGTCAAAGTATTCAGGTGAGCGATGTGGCCCATGGGCCTCTTGTTCTTTCTGTCACGACAGTGATACCTGCATTTGGGTACATGTTTTTGTCTCAAAATGACTCACATTTATTTTTGAGAAACAAGGAAAGAAGGCACAGAAAAAATCTGTTCTTTACATACAGTCGTTTTTAATCCCCGAATACCCTCAGAGTGAAAACATTTTTGACCCCCCAATAGCCCTTAAGGTGGAAATGAAAATTCAAAAAAAAAATTGCTGCACATCTATAGGATCCCCCCAATCAGGTTCCCAAAAATAAAATGGTTACTGTGACAAAAGTAAGAGTAGTTTAGAGAATCAGATTTTTGGAGAAAAATACACCTTTTTTACTCCCATGTGTGTGGGGTTGTTTTAATAACAAAATAATACATGCATATTATAAATAAATCAATATATTACAAATAAAATTTATATTCAGAAATGTTACACGGATATATGCCACATCATTTATATCTTGAAAAACCACTTTAAGAATCAAAGAAACATTCCAATACCCCAGGAGACGAACGCACCGCATGGCACATAGTACGACTCACAGCACTGTGTACTTTTATGTCTCATAGTGCACCAGTAAACTTGAATCCCCACATTTTTGTTTTTGGTGCATGCAAAACTTTGTACTTCAGATTTGAGAAGGATACCCAAGATCAGGAATAAAATGGGGATTTCATCAAATTAGTTTTGTTCTTGGCATTTTTATTAAGTTCATATTACTAGTAATTTGTTGCTTTGTAAAATTCGAGAAATTTCATTTTTATGCCCCGGATCGAAAGATTTATCGATGCTTTCTTTGGTCTTCTAATACCAGAATTAAGTCATGTGTTATTTATGATGCCTTTAACTTCAAACTCCCTCACAAATCTTTAAATCAGTATTCTACTGAGCACGTTCATTACAGGATGTTGTTTTCTCATGGTTCTAATGACTAAAGTAGCAGACTTAGACCCATAGTAAAGTTTGACAATTTCTACCATTTCTACCAGCTGTTCACATGATGGTTTCATATCAAAAACATGATGACGTCATTAGGAAATCATAAATGCCTGACTTTTTTACAGAATTTCTTGAAAGTTTGCCAGATAAAATGTATGTTAATACACTAAATGTAGACAACATATCTTTGTGAATACATTTGGTTTGATAAAGTTATAGATGATTAAAAGTGTAACATGTTTTGGGACACCCCTACATTACTGTTACATTGCCTCTTTAGTTAGCCAGCTTCTTACGCATGTACAGGTTAATTAAAAAATGTAACAAACAGTTTTTGCGAAAAATGTTGGCAGAAAAAAATACTCTTTATCGAAACTTCCTTTTACCTACGAAGAAACCATATGAAATAAGATCAGAAGCGAATTTTTATACCCACTTCAAAAGTGGGAGAGTATATAGTTATTGGGATGTCCATCTGTCTCTTTGTACGTCCGCCCGTTACGCTATGGGGTATCCATCTGTAATCCGCGACTCCTCTTATACCATTCAATAAAATTTACATTATACAATGCCATTTTTCATGCACTTCCTATTTTATTTTTTGATCGGACACTTATTTCGGGTCTCCCAGAGAAAAACATGGACTTTCCCAATGTAATCATATGGGAGGCGGCGGGGGATCATTTAGTGAGCTCAGTGCTCACGGTACCTCTATTTTTTTTTAATTGAAGACACCAAAGGGGAATAAGTTTTAATCCTTCAAAGTGGAAAAATCTGAGAAAATTATCTTATATCAACCTATCGAAAACTGTGAAACTGTGCAGGGTGTGTACGTAATTGGGTGTTGCACCAATTCCACTCATAAAATTTTTGTGTTTACAAATAACAAATTGAAAAAAAAGGGAATTCCATTAACTCGACATATAAACACTAGGTCTCTTTCCTTTCATCCATCTCCGTAAATATGACTAAAGTCAGTTGTTATGCCTTTGTAAACATTCTCCTCATAATGAATACCTTTGGGAAAATAGAAAGATCATACGTTTGTTTGCATCATACGATTTTATTAACCATCTCTCCTATGTGTCGAATGTATTTGTCAAGCCAAATTGTATACGACAACAGATCGTCTAAACAAATAATTATTTCAGGTATTAATTAAGCTGTTAATGAAAACGTTTAATCATAGAGAGGAATCCCGAAGAACGAAATTTCAGCAATAGTACATGGCATTTTGTATTCTGGTTGTACATTTTTTTTATCCAATGTAAGGGAGGGATGAATAGAAATAAAAAGATATTCTTGTGAGTCAAATCATCTCGATTCTTGCGATGCAATACATCTGAGCACATTATAGGCGTTACATATATCTTTGGATGAGATATGATTGGATCAACAGTTGGTTAGAGAATCGATTCTAAGCAAGAACCCTATTTAATGATCACTGAGCATAAACATCGAACTGACTAAAGATAATGACATTTCCGCATGTGCACTTTCATTAATTTCATTTGGAGAATAAAGCAAAATAATAATTTTCAGTTGAAAATGGATCAAATTAAGAAAAGAATATTGGAGTTTTAAATGTGATATAAAGACGTCATAAGGATGCGGTGCTTTACGATTTTTCGGGCCCTGTTCGTTCGGACTTTGTTCGGCGCTCATGGGCTGATTGCTATTTGGCGCCTGTACATGGTGATCGGAGATATATGGTGTTGGTATCTAACAGTGGCGCTATTGGGCCTCCTCATTGAAACCATTGTAACTCTAGCCGTCAAACGCGGTAAAGAATGGAAATGGTGAGTATATCACAACTCCACCCGAATGGTAGATAAAACTAAATTAAAGCATGGGTGCATTTTATTAACGTTATTAATGTAACTACATTTCACAGTCATTACCGCTACACATTGTCTATGTGCTATAATATTTTCATAATCATTACCGCTACATACTCATTACCGCTAGATATTGTGTAGCGGTAATGAGTTGTGTCATTTTCATACACTGATACACTGTAGAATTTAGCGGTAATGCACACCTGAAATTGAGGTAAAAAATAGCGGTAATAAATTGTAATCTAGTAGTTTAGCGGTAATGTATTCCTCCCAACTAATCAAGTCTTTTCTGAACGAAGTCTTTGGCCTACCAAATTAGACTGGAAAATGTTTATTTAAAAGTATCGAAGATATTTCTACGGGACAAAAAAACAAAAAACAAAAACATCTTTTGTAGCAATTCTAATAATTTTTGGACATTATATTCTCTAAGAATGTATAACTATGTTCTTTTCTGTTCAATTTTTTAATGCCGATTTTATAAATCATAAATATCCAAGCAATCTCTTTACGTTGAAACATAATAACAAAAGTGACAAATTGTCATGACAATTTCTTTTTGTTCAAGAGGATGTCTTCATCGAATGTAAACGTAGAAACATTCAATATAAGCACTTATGAAATTTCTTAATTTCACAAATCCAAAGGAAGAGCATAGCACACCTGCTTAACTGTTTCCTAAGAGTGCTTGCAGAGAAAACTTCAAGAGCCTTACTGACACAGATTCTTCGTCGGAAAGTACACTAATTTACGTAGATTTGTGGTAGATATGGGAATTGTATGTTCTCTTTAAGATAAATTGAACAAACTACCCACATAAAAAGAACTTAAAACTCAAAATAATGTACACTAACGCATCGAATTGGAATTTTGTGGTTAACGTCATTTCTTCTGACTCCAGTATAAGCTCAAATTTTATTAATAATAGAAAAATTATGTAAATTGTTTAAAATATGAAACTTTGTTTCTAAATTTACCACATTGTCGTATTCATCGCTCCTGTTTTTTTTTTAAATACAAAAACTATACTAGATATTAATATACAAGGTGTTCCGAATTAGCTGAATTCCGGATAAGAATTATCTAAGACGAATTGCTTTACAATGTCGCTGGTAACCCTTTAGTAAAAATTATATTTTTTCCTACCAAATTCACTGTAGAGGTCCAAGGTCAAGTGATAACGAGATTTACCAGGAATGCAGTGACGTAAAGTGTCAAAATTCTTCTTCGATTTTGGGAAGGGGTATGGCACGCCAAATTCACAAAAATGAGATAATCATAGTTTCACAATTGATAAACTAGGTTTATCGACTGTAAACTATAGTCTACAAACCGTAAACTATAGTTAACGATTCGTTAAGTATAGTTTTCATCTGTAAAACTATATTTAAGGTTGTTAACTATAGTTTACGAATGATGATCTAAGTTTATCTGTCTGTAATAAGCGTTAACAATAGATTTTGTTGATAAACATAGATTCACGGTTGTAAACTATAGTTTACAGTCGTAAACTATAGTTAAGAGTTGTTAAACATAGTTTCACAAATCGTGAAACTATATTTATCAGATCGTTAACTATATAGTTAACGGTTTGTAAACTATAGTTTACAAATCGTGAAACTGTATTTATCAGATAATCTATGTTTTGCAATCGCAAATGATTGTTTTCGGTTATAAAGTATAGTTTACGGTTGTGAAACATAGATTATCGCGTTAACTATGGTTTACAGATGTGAAATATAGATTAACGTTGTTAACTATAGTTTACGGTTTGTAAACTATAGTTTACAACCGATAAACCTAATTTATCGATTGTGAATCTATGATTATCTCATTTTTGTGAATTTGGCGTGCCATAAAGGGGGCACAAGAATTAACTAATGATTAGCCTAAAGAGTGAGTGGGTCGGGGGTCGGTTGGGACAATCGTGAAAAAAAAATTGATAACATAACTGAAAAGAAAACTTCGACGAGCAAAAAAGGGGAATATCCAAACTCGAAAACCATATTTCGTTGTGGTAGTTTGTGAGTGTTGTGAAGATGGTGGTGGTGGGGGACTTTTTTCGTAACTAATTTTTATTGATACATTAATAAATCTTAATAAATTACCATGATTTAGCTGTGCTACAAAAAGTAGCTGATCAATATGAAAATAAAATTAACCTACAGAGCAAATTTTATACAAGGAAGCAAAGCCACACCAAAAGTCACCCGTCGTCGTTCTAAGAACTTCGATTTTTTTATTCATTACTACAAAGGCAACAGGATTAATAACCAATAGTAAAAAGAATCAAGAAAAACAACTTTACAAAAACCAACCAAATTAGCTAACCTATTTTCGCACATCCGTTGTTCGGAACACAAAAATTGCGGACCTTTTACATTTTGCACGTTCTACACGATGGGAATGACCTTTCGTCTGTATTGGAGTGTATGCCAGCTGATAGTCCATCGGAGAGTTGAACATGTCCGTCCTCTTACAAACCTACACAAATAACAATAGACAGAGAGGGGGTACCAGGGACATAGGATACACCGATAAAGTTTCAGCGGCGGGAATGACAATGCTGCGATCCAATTACACTGCGTTAATGGCTCGGGGTTTTGATTAGAACGTAATTAAATGTATCCCTCGGGAATTGTGACAACTAATTACACATATACTTATCTTTTCAATAAACAAAATAACTGTTGAATCAGGACTGGATTTTGAATCTAATTTCTAAATTTGTTTATTTTGCTCTTGATTTTCTCTTTCTGGAGGCCAGATAGTCACTATTCGTTCGAGTAAAGCTTTTTCCGTAATAAGTTGACACTACTTAAAAGATTGCACTGTAGATAAAATACCGGAAACTTCCGTCCACCTTGATAATGTCTGTATACTTTTTGAAAACTAAGAGTTCCTTGATTATCAAATAAGTTTTAAAAAGACTTTGAACATCTTAACCGCAACATTGATACATGTATTCGGAGAACAATACAATGATGATGAATTTTTCAGAATTCAGAATTGCATTTTTACAAACATTTGTTTCATTTTTCCTGCAGAGGCGGCTAAAAAAGCATACTGAATGTTTTATCCGGAAGTTCTTGTTATATGTTTTTGTTTGAGCAGCTATTTAAAAAAAAAACAATGTTCTAACGCTCACTTATTTCTTATGTAATAAACTGTAAGTCATCATAAAGTTCAAAATTCAGATTAATTTCTCTCCCAAAATTCAATTATTTCAAATCAAGCTGCACGATAAACTGTAAAAATCAAAAATAAAATGGTCATTTGTCGACTTAAATGTATCCCTGTTTTCATCATCAAAAGCTGTAACCAAATTTGAGTTTGGTTTAAATTGAGTTTTATGAATCTGGTAATTGTTATCTGTCAAACTCACTACAAAATGTGCTCAGAAGAGCGTGATTTGTATTGTTTGTAATTATAGTATGGCCTTGAATCTTTTTTTTTTTTTTGTTTGATATTCCATTTGTTTTCGATTCTGTAAAATGATTTAGTGATGATCAAATTGCAAGGTGTAGAATGTAATTAAAACCATTCTCTTAAGTTCTTTTTACAAACTGTTATAGGCCTTATTGGAATACGTACAGTTGATGCCTTATTTCAATATAACGAAAGGCCTTTTTAATTACAAGTAGATACCCGATTACAATACCAGTAGAGGCCTTATTACAATACGAGTGGAGGCCTTATCAGAATTGTTTTGGAAGACTTATACTGTATAACTGGAGGTCTTATTGAAATAAAGCACGAGGCATTATTAGAAACAAGTGGGAACCCTTTTAAAATACAAGTGGAGACCTTAAGAGAATACAAGCTAGTGGGGGACTTATTTGAATAATATTGGGGGACTTGTTGCAAATTAACAAAAAAAAAAAAAACAATTCAATGTAGACAAAGGCCTTATCACAATAAAAGTGGAGGCCTGATAACAATACACTTGGAGGCCTTATTACGATTACAAATAGATACATGTAGTAAATACCAGATTACAATACAAGTAGAGGTCTTATTACAATACGAATGGAAGCCTTATTACAATATACAAGTAGATATCTGATTACAATACAAGTAGAGGCCTTATTACAATACAAGTGGAAACCTTATTACAAATAGATAGTAGATACCAGATTACAATACAAGTAGATGACTTATTTAAATACAAGTAGAGACCCTATTACAATTTACAAGTAGAAGCTTTATTATGTTCCCCAAACGAAGTTGGGGAACATATTGTTTTTACTCTGTTTCTTATTATTATTATTATTATTATTATTATTATTATTATTTTTCTTCTTCCTGGGAAAATTTTGTCCACGAGTGATCTTGTAAACTACACATCCGACTTAGGTGAAACCTTTTTAGGGTCAGTAGGCATGTTATGTAGAGTTGCCAAACAAAGGTCATTTTGCGCGCACGTGCTTGCAAGAGCGCGCACGTGCAACATGTGAAATTACCAATATAATGGATATTGCCGTAACTTTTCTATTTTTTGATGAATTTTTTTGAAACTCATAATGTAAGGATACATTAGTAGTATAGACAAGATAGCATGGTCAAAATAGCAAGATCTCACGCGCATGCACGTGCGCTTTGCTCTGATTGGCTGAAATTAAAGTCTCAATAACTTTCTTGTTTCTTGTCATAATCCTTTGAAATTTTGAACATAGTCCTACATTATGAAGATCTACCACATGATATATAAGAATTTTCATGAAAGCATGCGCATGTGCGCGTGCTGCAAGCTGATTGGCTGAAACTTTAAATGGCTATTTCTCCTTTGTTTTTTGACGATATTCTTTGAAATTTAAAATATAGTCATGCATTAGGATATCCTACAAAATGATATAGAAAAAAAATCATGAAATCATGCGCATGCATAATCTGATTGGCTGAAACTTTAAATGGCTATTTCTCCTTTGTTTTTTGACGAAATTCTTTGAAATTTAAAATATAGTCATGCATTAGGATATCCTACAAAATGATATAGAAAAAAAATCACGAAATCACGCGCATGCACGTGTGCTGCAATCTGATTGGCTGAAACTTTAAATAACTATTTATCCTTTGTTTTTTGACGAAATTCTTTGAAATTTAAAATATAGTCATGCATTAGGATATCCTACAAAATGATATTTAAAAAATCATGAAATTACGCGCATGCACGTGTGCTGAAATCTGATTGGCTGAAACTTTAAATGGCTATAACTCCCTTGTTTTTCAACCAAACAGGATGGGATTTAGAACATAGATAGATGTAAGGGACTCCTACAAGAAGGTATTATCATAATGCACGTGCACGCACGTGCGTGCATTTGAAACGAGTATATTTAAAAATACTCTTGAATGAGTGATTTTTATTACTTTTGGACTGAATGCTCTAATATATAGTATATTGAAATATATAAATAGTGTAGACAAGATAATATGGTCATAACGCACATGCATTCACATGCGCTTGGGTGCAATGCTAAAAATTGAATATAATTGATATCCTTCTGGAAAACATTGTTAAAGTCAAAAATGCACAGAGTTTGTCTTATTTAATGAAGCTTACAGGGGATATGGCACCGAAAGAAAGTTGGGGAGCGTTTGGGGAACATCTGTAACGGTTCCCGTTACAATTAGCACTAGTTACAATACGAATGGAAGCCTTATTACAATACAAGTGGAAGCCTTATTATTATACATTGGGAGGCCTGACTACAATACAATTAAAATACATCCAATCTTTGGTGGGGTCATTTCAACTTAACTATAAAAGATAGATAAAAACTGTTAATATATTTATGAAGTGTACATTCTGCAATCATATCTATATAATTATTTTCAATTTTGGAGGAAAGGCCAATTTTTCTTACTAATGTACTTTGCTCTTAGAAATAATTCGTACTATAGAAGATGTGAATACACAATATGATTATGGTAGATATAGGTAATTATAGAATTATGCATTTTAACCTTTTTGGTCACCATTCTGACGATAAGTAGCTGGGATGATTTGAACTGATCGTTAAGTAAATGTGCAGAAGAATACTGATAAAATGTAGTTTTAAAATAAGAGTAAATCACATTTTGTTTTTTTTTTTTATTTCTAGGTTTTGTCCCAGTGTGTTCTTTTACCTGGCCAGCGTGGTACCCGCCATTTGGTTCCTAGAACTACACGCCATGGAGGAAAGAATTTCCGAGAAGGCGGAGAAAGATATGTTAAATGTTTCCTCTATTATCCACAACATTACGGAGGAGAATCTGAAGATTAGCATCAAAGACCTGGGGGTAAGGGAAATCTAAGACACTGCACCAACAGAATAAATGTATCACAAAGTTACAAAAACCTCAATGTTGATGATATTTTTGTTTTTGGCGCGTCGCGACAGAAGCTCAACAAAGGCACTCATTTCTTTGATTTATGTAATTAATGGCAGTCAAAAATTATCAAAATGAATTAAAATTCATCTTATCAGAAGATTTAAGAGGATTACGTGGATGTAGTGCGTTATCAGAACACGGGAATAACGAGAGCATCTCTTGTACATTTTTTACTAGCATACATTTTTTGAACTTTTTTTTAATGATTAAACTCGATACATTATCTATTAACTCTGGAAAAATTATAGGTACATGCTTAATAATTTTTAATAAGAGAGAGAGAGAGAGAGAGAGAGAGAGAGAGAGAGAGAGAGGATGTACTCTTACGAAGGATCTACCACTGCTGCCTTCACTGCCTTGTAAGCATGCGACGAATGCTTGGCGTCGAAAGCTTTGTGTACACTGCAGTGTATCAAGGTTTTCTTCAATAATTAATATTTTTCAATATTTGTTTATCATTGTTTGAAGAAGAGATATTCATTCGTGTTTTCCCTTCATTAGAATCAATGAAAATATTTATATTCTAAGCTGTCAGTGTCATTTATCAATATTTTACAGATCGATTTTAGTTTCCCTTTGTCCTTGACCGCTGACCTCTGGTTGCGAGTGTTAGAACAGTTTCTCTTGTTGATGCTGATAGTCGGGAGATGGGTACTTCCCAAAGGAGCATTGTCACATGACCAGTTATCGCAACTCCTATTGGTTTACGTCGGGACTGCAGCTGATATTGTGGAATTTTATGAAGCATTTAACGAAGAGGCGGTAAATAAAATACTAACCTTATCATTTATTATATCATATACCTCTCTTTCATTTAGTGACAAATGTAAATAAATATATAAGCCTTCAGGATATATGGGATTTGTTTAAGGTTCATGAACCCTCAGCTCACTCATATAAATGTTGCTTCAACTTGTATGGTATTCCGTAAGGAGTATATACAAACAATTCTATCAAAGGTTGTGAAGCAAAATTCAACGTACGACATCACAATTTGACAAATTAGATATTTATATCATCAAGAATTACCTCTCTTATCAAAATATCAATGAACCTTAAGTAATCAAAAATTGTATGTATATTTTCTATATTGTCTAAAATAAGGCAATGTATGTTAAGTAGTAACTTAAAAATAAAAAAAAAACATTGAGTGGAGATTCAGAGTGACTTTGGTTCAGAATCATTTCTCTCTCTCTCTCCCTCCCTCTCTCTCTCTCTCTCTCTCTCTCCCTCCCTCCCTCCCTCCCTCTCTCTCTCTCTCTCTCTCTCTCTCTCTCTCTCTCTCTCTCTCTCTCTCTCTCTCTCTCTCAATCTTACATATTTTCATTTACGAATAAAAATTATAAACTTACACAAATGTGAAATGAAATTATCTAAAATACATACAAGTATTCAATTACTTATATGTATTTAAAGTATTCAAATTACTTTGAAGGTCAATCAAAATCATTTATGGGGCATAATGTGGTGCCCTTGTGAATTTAGTATAGTTATTTACCGTCTGCTTCTGTTTGTATTTTAGGTAAAATATAATCCGTTGTTGATCTACATTCTCTTGGGTATTTGGACATTGAGTCTGTTCCAGTTCACGCTAGTCGTCACGGCCACGAGAGCAAGGCGAGATCTTGTTGGTGTTCCGAGTAGTCTGATCATGGCGATGCAGGACGAAGCACCGAGTTGCTGCAATCCGGAAATCTATGGAATTATCGTGTCAATTTTAATGCAGGATTGTCCTTTCCTTGTGATAAGGCTTCTTCTGATATTTTACTATCACGTTGTGAGTTATACAAACATGTTCTTCACTTCCAAAAACTCCTTAGTAATTCTGTTACTGCTCTACAGAGTGATTGTCATTCAGACTGATTCCGACAAAAAGAAATCTCGTTCCTCGGGATCTCGCGAGAAGAGCACGGAAGAGCTTCAAGCTAAATGTAATAGGGAAATACACAATCTTCTTCACGGCAGTTTGAGTGCTCCGAATGTCACCCAGATTAATGGCAATCCCGCCTTCCGGTCTTTCGACAGTCTGCCACTCGATGTCACAATTGACGTCGTTAACGAAGTCAAGGGCGGGAAAAGTGGTCGTTCAGAAGAGAGCAACATGGAAGAAAATAAATATTC
>NW_026923808.1:0-22071 GCF_032062105.1 Saccostrea cuccullata | reverse complement strand
TTTTTTAATGACCCAACCCTATTTTTGCCTTTTCTTGATAATCTCCCCTTGCGAGGGGATATGTCCCTTCATTTTAACAATTTAAATTCCCCTTCACCCAAGGATGCTTTGTATCAAGTTTGGTTGAAATTGGCCCCGTGGTTCTTGAGAAGAAGTCGAAAATGTGAAAGTTTACAGACGGACAGACAGACGGACAGACGGACGGACGACGGACAAAATGTGATCAGAAAAGCTCACTTGAGCCTTCGGCTCAGGTGAGCTAATAAAAGATTATCATAAAAAACAAATTTGCTACATTGAGTGAAAATTCCTTCCTAGCCTTCACCTGCTTTAGTCAATATATATATAAATACATTATTATATGGTAAATTATTAAATATAAAACTATATGAAGACTGCCCTTACCTGCTTTCAGACTGGCCAGCTTTGAGTTATACTCCTCTTCTATTTCAGCTATAGCAGCAGCATGCGAGCCTTTAAGGTTCTGGAGTGAGTTGTCTAAATCAGCACTGGAGTCTCGCCGAGTCAATTCTTCCTTCCCACTTTCACTTTCATAATCCTTCACCGACTGATCTACAACTAACCCCCCTGAATCTCTTAGATCCTCTCCTCCTGAATCTCTTAGATCCTCTCCTCCAGTTTCACTAGTTTCTTCACAAACTTCACTAACTTGAAATCCTCCACTAGAATCTGTTTGATCCACTCCCTTATTTAAAGTCCCCTTCCCAGAATCCTTTGTTTCTCCATCCGTGTCGAATTCACTCGAAGCAGACACCATGACACCAGACTCGTCCACGGTACGCTTGGACGATTTCTCGTCACTGGATTCACTCTCTTTCAAAAATTTTTCTAGCTCGGTCTCGAGTTCATGAATTTTATCCTGATATTCCTGGATCTTGTACTCGGTAGCGAGATTCTGGTGCATTCCGGTCTCTAACTGGCTCTGCAGAGTCTCCATCTCTTTGCTGTATTTACTCTCCATAGCCTCCAGCTTAGCCTGAAATTCCTCTGTCAGAGTTTGTCGTGCTTCTTCCATTTCTTTGTCGTGTTGTGCGTGTAAATCGTTTATCTCTTTCTCTTTTTCTTCTTGAAATCGTGCCTTAAAATAAAAGAAGAAAATCTCTCAGAATGAAAAATATGGAGATAACAAACAGGGTTCAAGATCAAAAGTCCATTTAACAGTACAAAACAGAAGCAGAGCAAACACATATCACCAAAACATCAGAGATGGTTTCAGAAAATGGTAAATAAACAAACACATCCTATATTTACATACCATACATAGAAAGACTGATGCACATAGGATCAAAGAAGACAACTGACCTGTTCGGATTCAATGGTTTCCTCGAACTCTTGCTCCATGAGTGACTTTGCCATCTCGAGCTCCGTGTCGATTCTGTCTCTCACGAGATCCGCTACCTCAGGAGCATCACCGCCACGGATCCCTGTAAAAGCAGCGTAAAAAATAACTCAGGAATAACTAAACAAATAAAAGTCCTGAGGACCACATATCCCTGTAAAAGCAGCGTCAAAAATAACTCAGGAATAACTAAACAAATAAAGGACTTGAGAACCACGGATCCCTGTAAAAGCAGCATAAAAAATAACTCAGGAATAACTAAACAAATAAAGGTCTTGAGCACCACATATCCCTGTAAAAGCAGCGTAAAAAATAACTCAGGGATAACTTAACAAATAAAGGACTTGAGAACCACATATCCCTGTAAAATCAGCGTAAAAAATAACTCAGGAATAACTAAACAAATAAAAGTCTTGAGGACCATATATCCATGTAAGATAAGCGTAAAAAATAACTCAGGAATAACTAAACAAATAAAGGACTAGAGGTTAACTAAATATTAACTAGGTATATTAAACTTGAGAACCACATTTCAATTGAGGTCACTTGGTTATATGCCTGTTCATTCTAGGTTTAACAGTAAGTACTAAGAGACTGGTCTATCAATGAAATCAAAAGCTATTGTTTCTTGCATTATCATGTTATATATTGATCATGTATCAAATAAGTTTCGTAGAACTTTTTAATGTATATTTCCTTGGTCTCCATATATTTGGTCCCCTTGTCATTCATAATTCAGAGTCTGCTTGTATTTTCTGCTCTTGTCCATCTGCCTAAATCAATGTATTTCTACTTACTGTCTATAAGTGTGTCATATTTCTCTTCCGAGGCCTCCAGTTCCTTTTTATGTCTTTTTTCCATTTCTTGTTTCTCTGAATCATAACTTTCCTGCATCTCTTGTCGTAACAGATCCATTTTCTCTTCGTACTCAACATGCACTCGTGCTAACTCCGCCTCGTAATTTTTCACAAATTCTACTTTCACTTTCTCTTTGATCTCTTCAATATCTACATCGGATTCCTCGAGTTCTTTAATTCTCATCTCATAGTGCCGTCTCATTTCTTGAATTTTAGCCTTGTATTTGTCCGTTATATCATCGATGCATTTCTCACGTTCGTCGTTTAGGATCATGGCCTGCTCTAGGTCGTCTGTGAGTTTAGTGATTTTGGTCTCGTACTCTTGTTTGAGTTTCATGAACGTCTCCTGCTTGGCGAGATTGATGGTGCCCATGAGTTGACTCACGGCGACTGCTGACTGAGACTCGCTGGTCTCTGGTGAGCTACTCTCGCTGACCTCTTCGAAATCTTCACTCTCCTTAAGAGTGTCCTGTCTCGAAACCTAAAAACATCAAATGTTTACCCATTTCAGAAAAAAGAGAGAACTTATAGTGAGATAGAGTCACCAATGCATATGATCATCAAATGGCTTTCATTTTTTATTCTAATGTTGACCAAGATAGATAAGGATAAGGACACCATCTTCTGAATATAAAATATATCGTTAAATTAGAAACAATAAAAAGCACCAAAAAATTGACAATCCCCCTTTTCCAACCCCTGTATTCTATTGTCCTTTCTTTAATTTGTTTTTGCCATTTAATTTGCATTTTCCTTGAACCCACCCCTCTTCACGAAATAAAAAAAATCCTCCCAGAATTCAACACAACTTACTGCCTCCATTGTGGTGGGTTTCCCGCCTTCTTCGTGTGCCTCCGATTCCATCTCCTCTAATTCGTCGTCGGTCTTGTCCTCTAATTCGTCGTCGGTTTTGTCGCCCACGTCCTCGGAACTCTTCTTCTCCGGTCTGACATTCTTCTGGGCGTCGATTACCGTACTGGCTGTCTCTGTCGACTTACTCAGAGAATCATCATCCAAGGTCACGGTGGAGGATTGTGGGTAATTTTCAGAGGAGGATTGTGGGTAATTTTCAGAGGAGGATTGTGGGTAATTTTCAGAGGAGGATTGTGCGAGATTCACAGATGCATTGCTTTCTTCTTGTAATTCTCCCTCTTGTTTCTGCAAAAATAATTAAACATAGAAGTATCCCTCTTAATTACTTATATTATGCCATTACACTTGAGGCAAAACTTAATTTGTCTTATTGGTTCTCACAAATACACATAAGATACCGTATAATCCCTATTAACCACCCCTGCCCCTATAAGCGCCTCCTAGTTGTTTTTCAATTGTCAGAAAATAAGGGTCCCCAGTACAGTACTGACTAAAATCATCTAGGAATCATATCAAAATCTGCCAAAATCGGAAGGAAGTGAAAATGAAATTGTTTGAAATTATCCATCAAGACATGGGCCCCACCCTCTGTGAAAAATTCCTGGATTCATTTTTTTATCTTCATCATAACAAAAATGTTATCATTGTTATAGTATTTCATTCAAAGGCAAACAATTACACCTCCATGCATCTAAAGACTTACGGCCCATTCTACTGTAGTGGGACCCACAATGAATCAATGTGTTGCGGAAGTATTTTTTTTATTTTGGAGTACAGGTATTTTAAAATTCTATGGTAAACAACAAGTTGTTCCTATACTGTACCAGAAACACTCAAAAGAAATATCTACACTCAATAGAACTATCTTAACTCAATAGATTTATCTACATATTGGAATGCGATCAGTTGACTTACTTGTGTTTACCTATTAACTCCTTAAAAGTCAATATTTTGTGAAATTCAATCAGCTGATTTACTGATAATGTTAAGAATACTAGTGCTGCAGTGACAGTATTGTTGAATGATTAAGGTTCACTAGCCCATTGCTAGGAGAGATAACTCTTGCTAAGTAATTGATTATTGTTCCTTAATTTTATATTTGTCAAGAAAATTTTAGTGCTACTTCTATTTTTTTTGGCCTGGAAGGTATTCTAGTATTGTGTTAATTTTCATTTGAAAGGGTACTCTTGTAATTCTAATTTTTTTTTTTTGAAAACTTCTAAGTGATACCGCAAAATTTTAAATTCATGAACAGAGAGACGGTGAGCCTTAACTTTAAAGAAAAAATCTAATCACAGATTTAAATGCCCATGTATCAATTATCAAATGATAATGAGGTGAAATATTGAATGAGCGGCTTGTCAACAGCTGGACAGATAGGTTTCCTAAACCATCAAAGAGGTGATGTTATCTGCAGTAGTCAAGATTGTTACAAGGAACTGAGAATTCATTCTTCCTTTAGCCTCCACCATATACATCCCAATCTCCTTTTCATTACTCACAAAATTATTTTTTCACATATTCAGAAAGCAATCATAATAATTTGAAACACGGAAAACAAAAAAAAAAACCAAATCACACACACATAAACATTGCATGCTACTTTTATTTCCTGTCTCTGCATGGCCATAATCAGATATAATAGTGCAAAGACCAAAAGCCACTTTGGGCCTTATTTGGCCCTGAGAATTTCTGAAAAATCAAAACCAATCAGTTTAGGTTACAAATGCAGTATTTATCACATTGCAATTTCTCAAACCTTATTCCAATACCTGAATTCTCAAAACAAAATTTTATTATAGAAAATGAAAGCACCAAGTGTCTACTTCATTTCGATATGGGTGATAGTTAATTAATTGATATAAGTACAGGGCCATTTTATGCATAAGATGGCACTTGCTCTTAGGAACAACAACACCCTTGCCCCGCCCACCCCCCCAAAAAAAATCACCATTTAAGAGATTTTTATGCTTTAATTGCTACAAACTAAGTTTGGGCTCAGGATAAAAAAAATCATTTTCATGAAACTTATAGAAATCAGGTTTCAATTTTCATTACTTCACTGTTTTGATTTTCCAATAACAATTATTTAAATTCCTTCTTTTTAAAACATCTTTTTTAAACAAAAATGATAATTTTCTGAATGAATGTATTTTGATCTTAATTAATTTAAAAAATATGGTACATTTTCATTTTTATAATCAGGCTTTCTAATTTTCATGTAACAACATGCACCACACTTTCTCATGGAACATATAAGAAATTTTAAAATGGAATTTTAAATGCCACTATTATAAGCCAATACACAAAACAGCAACAAAGGCCAGGTACAAAAGTGAAAGGAAAACCTTAACCTAATGTTCAACAATCACAACAGAAGAACCAATTTTCATTTATTGAACCTCTTCCTTTTTTGGCATATATCCCCCCTTTCAGACAAATACCTGGCAATGCATGAATATGTATGCTAGGTTCAACTTAATTTGACAATCACTTCAAAGAAATGCCTTACTTCTAAATTTCTAAATTTGTTAATAAAATCTGTTTCAGAGCTGATTTCCAAAAACACTTTTAAATAAATCATTCAGAATTTTTTTTATTTCATTCACGATTTTTATTCAATTTAGCATGTTGGAATTTAGACAGAGAACATCTCATCTCCATTTTTATACAAAGCCTTCTGGTTTTTGCCAGCCCATTTGTAATGTTTTTTGAGACATTAAGTTTCAAGTGGAGACCTACACATGTATATTCATTGAAGTTTAAATTGATCAATACATCAATCGATCAATAAATGTTTAAAAAACTTTGCTTGACTTCCTCTGGTACATAAAAAGGTGTGAAATACGAATATATATACTTGGATTTGTCCGTAAATTAATGCTAAATATCAAACTATTTTATTAATATATAGAACCGATGTTAACTGAAATTTTGACAGTTACTTAATCAAATTTTGATACTTTGTCTGGTGTACCAATGTAGACTGGGTTCAAATCTCACTGTGGGATTTAGAATTCTGCCCTTTGGATGAGAAATTTACTGGATAAACGAGGTCCAATGTCACAATAAAATTGGCATGAAAAAAGATTTCTCCCTGCTCAATGGCCCTGAGTGCCAAGTTTCACCCCCCACCCCCACCCCTCCCCCTCAACATTCCCCATGAATCTTATATAAAAAAATCCTTAAATCCCTAACGATTCATCGTGATGAAGATTTACAGACTTACCCGTACTCCACACCCCACCACTAAACATCAAGTCTGAACATGCTCCACGTTTTAACACAATCATTAACTAATTAATAATTAACTGATTCAGGCATTTAAATCTATACACTTACATCTTCTTTATGTCTGGCACCAGGATGTAGAATTTAACGAATAATTAATTCTGATATGTCACACAATCGTATCATTATATTTGCAGCAGTAAGAGTGTCATTTGATCATCAACTGCAGGCAATGGACATAACAGAAAATTTCCAGAATTTAGAATGATGAGATATGAGCTCCTGTAAACAATTTCTTTAATTTAAGAACTGCGTCTTTGAGGACATTATCAAGACAAAGAATGTCTCCAAGAACTCCCAAGAAATATTTGCTTGAGTGAAACAGCTTTAACGAAAGAATTCCAAAATAATAGCTTTTTAATTCTTCATGAAAAAACAATCCTATCAAAATATGCACAAGTGGAAATTTCACTTTTCAAAATCAATTTCACTTAGAGCTATCAATTGCATTTGTCCACACACTTTATTAACACTATATCAGCAGATTCTAAGACACACACACATATACACCAACGTTTGATAGGCACCACAATGAATATGTTAAATTATTTCAATACACCCCGAAATAATCCCCCAGAATCCTTTGTTTTCATTCCGTTTATAATCACTGGCCGGCGATTCTTGCAGAATTCCATAGAACCAAACCTTCATTTAAAAGGCAGGGCCTATTGCTGTGTTATTAAATCATTAAATAACTTTTTAAATGGCCCTGAGAGCCCGGTGCTATATACTGTTAGAAGAATTGTTAGCAGTAATACAGGTAAACAGATTACCTCCAAACAGGTTACCTGTCGATTTCTATACCTATATATCTATAATACAGGTTAAAGCTGACATGAATTCTTAAAACGCAACATTTTCATCAATGTACGACTTGATTCATACCAACGATAGCCGCATTCCGCCATATTTCTCTCAGATACCTTGTCTCATTGTAACGATGTATACCCCAATGCGCTCGTTACACCTGAATGATTTTTTGGTTTGGGTGTCGACATGTGCACATCTCCGATGGTAAAGCATACATGAGAACACATAAGGAAATCAAGACATTTCAAATCCACAATAAACAAAATAATTATCATATTTCTGAATAATTATTGATTTGAATCAAAAGGAAAAATGCAAGTTTGGTGAGAAAGTTAGATGCACGAGTATGTATTTTAACAGTTCGCCAATTTATGCAGAATAAACTTGAAATAAAAAGCAGTAAAATCTGCAACACATTTTGAAATTATTATCATTTGAATGGCGCAAAACAACCAACGTCTTTGATTTACAGACCCTATGCAATTGGTGCATATCGAGAAAACGCCTCGAACGCTGTAAACATACCCATACCTGGTAATAGGTTACTGCATTGGTTCGAAGATGTGCACAAGTCAAGCAATATACACCCTGAATTCCATTTATTGAAATAATGCATCACAAAAAGAAATAAACTCCGTAAAAGCTCAATAGTAAACACACTGTCATTACTCCGTAAGACAAGCACGTCGATACACCTAGTCCGTGCTGATCAAATTTTGGTCAGGGAAAATATCACAAGTGGAAAGAGAAGTTATTTGGTATTTGCGCTGCTGAAAAGGGGGGGGGGGTTATAACTGCTGTTCATAAGCTATAATTGTGAATTGTCTATCTACATGTAATTCTAATTTACATTATATACAAAGTCATGTATATAGTCTGCAGTTGGTTTGCATCGCAAAATTCATTTGTCAATTATAACTGATAATTGTAGTACTAATCTCAAATCTAGTAATTTGATGTACGGCAATTATTGACTTCAAATCTTTAAAGCAATTAACCAGAATAAAAAAAATTTATGTGTACATAGATCTATACGTTCTTTAACACACAAACACACGAAGAAATGCCATCCCCTGTTCAGATTGACATTTTGATTTTTTAGGCGGGGAGGGGGGGTGAAAAATAATTGACATGACCGTTATCTAAATATTCTTGGAAGACGGACATCTCTGTCGAATTCAATTTTGAAAATTTTATTTTGAATGTGTCACTCCGACCACAATGTATGTGTATTTTGAGGTATGTATAAATGTTTTATAATTATGGTGTTATATAGAGAGGCTTTCGAGATTTCAGTATCCATGCCTGATAGTCTAGCTACTTTTTTATATTTAAAAATAATTTCTGTAGGAGTATTTGGGAGATAATTCTAACAGCTAAGGTAGGGAGTTTTGACAGTGGTTGAATACGGATAATTTTTATTTACTAATTGTATATTGAACTAACTCTCTCTCTTTCTCTCTCTCTCTCTCTCTCTTCTCTAGCTGTAACCATCTGTTACCATCTCTTATGGCAATAATAGGTATAAGATCCTACGCACTTTGTGCTGTAAATTTATTAAGCCTTAAGACAGATCAAGGGTTTTTTTCAGGCGGGATGTCGAAACTTCATAAATTGAAAAAAAAAATTTTAATTTGGACGAGAAGTTAATCCGAACGGCCAAATTGAAAGAGAAAGTAGAGGTATTGTGAGCAATGAGCTCATGCACTAAATGACACCCTCGCCGCCCATATGGGTATAATGGCAAAGTACGTATACATATTTTGCTGTTGTCGCTAAACCCAAAATACGTGTCGGATCAAAAAGTAAAATGGGAGGTGCACAATGGTAATATGTAATATACCTATAAGATTCTGTGAAAGTTTTATTTAATTTCATTAAGTGGTATATAAGAGGATTTGCAGATAGGAGATGGGTACCCCAAAGCGTACCAGACTTACGGACGGACATAACTATTACTATAAACCCTCCCACTTTTCAAGCGGGAGATATAATAAACGTGAAATATGTACATCACAGGAATGGGTACATCGAAGAACTTTTTAAAAACGCCTCTTAAACGCATTCACGTCGGAAGGAAATTAAAAAGGGGGGGGGGGGGGGGGGGCTGGGTGCAAAGAATTTTTTTTATACATTCAAAAAATCTTACAAGCTTAAAAAAGGGTGAAAATGTCCTTTTCCTAAACACAAATATCCTATTTCATGTGTGGGAAAGGGGGTTGGGTGGGTTCAAACTTCAGTAACATAATTTTTCTCCAAACACCAACACTTTCCTCTTTTTTAACTTATAATACTGCGACTTGTCTAAAAAGGGGGGGGGGGGGCTAAACCTACGCAGCAATATTCAATGTCTATACTTAGTATATATTTGTAAAAAAGCCCCCCCCCCCCCCCCCCCCCCCCCGGTTCCGACACTTAAATGCTGAACCTGGACAACAAACAAGAGAATTTTCAAAAACCTAATTGTAGGTAGAATATGGAATTCTCACGGGGGGGTTTCCTCTCTCTCTTTTTATTTGCTTTTTCTAGTAATCATTAATTATTTATGTCTAGAAATTTAATTCACATTAAATTCTATTTTCATTATCATTGTACCACAGAATCAAACTCGTTTATTACCCCTTGCAACAAGTTGCGTAAGGTATAATGTTTTGGACCCACCAGTCAGCCCATTTTTTGGGGGTCAGCGCAACTTCTTATGAACTATGCTGATATTCAGAGGATTCAATGTGTCTGTATTTGTACATCACCAGGAAATTCTGAAATCTTTATTTTTTCGGGAATGTCCGCACTTTTACATTAGATTTTGGCCATATCTTGAGATAAAAATGAGCACTTTGTCAGCTAGCACAATTCCTCATAAACCGGTGCATACAATTTCGTCAAACTTAGCAGATAATTAGGTCACAATGTGTATAGATACATGTGCATATTACAAGGAAATTACGATTCCTTTATTTTTTTCTGTGAATTTCAGCACTTCGACTTATGTGGGAGTGTGGGTTATGTGAATTTGCTCACTTTTTCTTTCATTGAGCATAGAATTATAAATAACTTTAAATCAAATTATATTAGGTCTAATAAAGCCAATATACAGTATTTATTTGATCATAAAGAAATCCGATCTGTTTCAGACGTTTTTCTGAAAATATTTTTATGAGAGTGTTATGCATGTTTTACCCCCCCCCCCCTTTCACGGGAAAATGTCTTCATATCTTCAATAGGTGAATGATTCGTAATAATGCATACTTTATTATAAATTTGATGAAGTTGAACCATGTTTTCAAAAAATTTATTTACACCATTTACAGACAAGAGTTATGTTTATTCTTGAAAAAAAAATTATTTGCATTTTCTTCAGTCAACCCCACGGCGCTTTCAACCTTTGATATTTTCCCTGACGAAATAAATTGATAGGCATGGACCACGTGTGTCCAAGCAGTTTTTTACTGTTGAGTTAGCAATGGATTACATGATTTATGAGATGCATTTTTCAATAAAAGTGAAATAGGATAATTCTTTCGACATATGCACATCCCTGTAACGATAGCAGTATTCAGGTAAATATTTCTATCGCTGCGTTTGACGCGTTTTCTCGACTGACTTGCATGTAATTTTTGCTCTACTTGAATATATTCCGTGTAAGTTTTATTTTCTATATTGCAGCAAATGCATTCAAAAATAATTTAATTCTCGGAATAGATCTAGTTTCTGTTGAGTTTTTACTTTTCAAACATGTATATTGGTTAGATTTATGGACTTCTTAAAACTTTGCTATCGGAGATGTGCACATGTCGACAGCCAGGATAGAAAATCACTCAAGTGAAACAGTTCTGAAATCCTATATATAGCAGGTACAGGTGGCCAAAAATGTTCGATTTAATATGGCGGAATCGAGGAAATATGGCGGACAAAGGCGTACAGGAATTTAGTAAGTCGTACAAATATGATAAATGATGGCTTTTTAAGAGTTCATGTCAGCTTTAATATTAAAGGTAATTCTGCTCCTGTGTTAAATCTCTCAGATAAATCTAATTTTGTTCTGTGCCTTGTTTTCTGCTGAGTCAGCTGATTGAGGAATGGGATAATTCTTGAAATGGGGTGGGATGGGGGTTACATATGCATATTCTATGGGTGCGTCGATTTACCCTAAAAGAACCCAAAAGGAAATCAAAAGGGCTCAAATAAATATATCAATATACATTGAAAATTAATAATTCGAATTAAATTATAATTATTATATTATAAATTTACCTTAAAGTTTGCAAAAACACACATTTATAATATTGGAACTTAATATTATGATACAACTTTTATTACACATTAAACACTTAGTCTAAACCTGGTCAGATATGCTTTGATTTCTTTTAGCTGAAATTTACAAAGTACACTGTATTATTCTATTTCTCCTTTGTTTTACCATATCTTACTATATGGTATTTGATAAATAGAGAAATAAAGTTTTATTTAAAGACATGTTCTAGGCATATGGTATTGGGGTGGGTGTGTGTATGGGGGTTGGTGTGTGTATGGGGGGGTGGATGGGTGGGTGGTGGGGGACCTCCCATTCCCACCCCAAACACAAACTTTACCTTCAAAAAACTAGTTTTAGTTTTAATAAAATATGAAAGTATTTATTATATATCCATTTATTCTCTTTATTTCAAGTCCTTTTGGGTCGTTCTTAATTTCCTTTTGGGTCCTTTTGGGTTCCTTTTGGGTCCTTTTGGGTTCTTTTGGGTAAATCAATGCACCATATTCTGTGAAGAATTGGTTGAGTTTCCAAAGAATAAGTAGAAATATACTGTGTTAAATCTCTCAGAGATAAATCTGATCTTGTTCTGTGCCTTGTTTTCTGATGAGTAAGCTAATTGCAAGAGGAATAAAAAAATTCGGAAAAGAGGGTAGGGGTGAGACAAACAGTCATATTCCAAGATGAGCAACTGATTGAGTTTATACATTTTTCAAAATGAAAATTATAAAGGTTCAAGAATACTGTTAACCAACTTTTGTTCAAGTGCGAGAAATTTTAGCGAAGTTCGCGACAGTCTCACCATCGCGAATATTTCTCGCCACGAACCGGTACGTTACACCCCTCTGTCTATTTACAAAAGATCAAAAGAGGCCTAATCGCAAAAAATAATCATCGCCAAATAGTGTACCCTTGGTATCTCACAAAATAAAGTCGTTGCAAATTAAAGTTGATTTACAGTATGCAAATTCAGAATCCAAATATTTATTCAAGTCCATTTTCAGTTAATGGCCTATACAGGGATTGACTGAGGAACAGACTACATTCAAAGCACTCTTAACCATGTTAACAATCAACATCAACCATTTAAGAAGAATTTCCAAGAACCATACACATTCCAAAGGAAAACTTCAGTCTTGTCAACCATGTAAAAGAATTCTCGAGACCCATAAACATTCCAAAGGAAATCTTCAGTCTTACGTATTCAAAGTACTTACAAATAACTACTGAATTCAGTAAGTCCTTATAACACCCAGCAGTAGCACTGTAAACATTACAGTGTGTGTTATGTATTGATATCAAACACTCCAACCGGAGTATAATCTTATATCAACCCTACTTCAGAGGCCCCAAGTCTCTCCGATTCCATTAACCGTGATGTAATAATAAATACACAGTTAAAGCACATAGATCGACAGTTAAATCTGAGAGAAACATCTTAGCAAATTCTTCGATATTTAGTTTTCTGTAAGCAGAACTCAAAAAAAAAAAAATATTTTAAGTGAGATCACTAATGTCCAGCTGACATATCAATTTCTTTAAAAAAGATGAACCTCTATTCAAAGGTCACCTCTCTATAAAGTTCACTTTTGATAGATCCCGTAGGTGACCACTTAATACAGGTTTGACTGTATTTAGTTTTCTGTAAGTAGAACTCAAATTCTTACAGCCAGTTGAATAAACTGTTAACTCTTTCAACACTGAGTAACTTTTATCAGGCAACCCCCAGTACATTGAGTAACTTAAGCCATCATCAGAAAATTCATCTACCATTAGAAAAAATACTATAACTTCTTTATTTAATTAAATATTTTAATAAAAGACACATCATAAGAAAGGTGAGGCATTTCTCTTTTAAATGATATAAATTTTATATATCTAAAAAATTATTTATCAAGTCAAAAAAACTATTAAATTCATAATTACATTTTATAACGGATCTTATGCAATAATTTGATAAATTTGCTGCTATGAAGTTTCAAAATCAATTATGTTCTACCATGGTTCAAAAAGAGAAATTATTTCTGAGTAAAATGATATGCAATATGTCAGCATTTATCAAAAAGCAAGTCCATAATTGTCAATAAATAAAACAGGGTGTTTCAGAACATCGGAAGAAGTCTGGCGCATTGAAAACATCCTCTGTTTAGGAGCCTTGATATTCCGATTCCAAGTCATCTTTCTCCGACAAAATTTCACAACATTGTTAATAACTCATGTATTTGTTGTCTAGAAACATTTATAATGTCTAATTCCCTCATTTTATGAAATCTTTCATCGCCAGAAAGATCGGACATTTCGTCGTTTACCGCCATTTTGCCTTCTTCTTCGTTTTTTTTACTAATCATCTAATTTTCCTTATTTTTTCTTATTTTTCGTCATGTCGGCCGCCATTTTTGTAAACGGATGTTTACATCATTCTACCCATAATTCATAGCGAAAGATTTTGCGCAGAGAACACTTCCTATTTCTAAGAATAACTTGTTTACTTTCACCATGTGCCTGAGACCGAAATTTCGGTCTACCTTGTTCAACGACGTTTTTTTTTTTTTACCGAAATTTCGGTCTACCGTGTTGAAAGGGTTAAACAAAGTGTTCCCCTACCCACACAGTTAGGTAATACCCCCCCCCCCCAAACTCTTGCTGTTTAACTTCTTTAATTTTCACACTCATCTTTCTTTGATAGTTTACCATTCCTTATACCCATGTCATATTTGCATTTCATTTCTTCTCTAACCCTTTCTATTTAACCACTCTCCATGATTCCTCAATTTTTTTTTTATTACTATCCCCCATCCCCAACCAAACCCTCCCTGCAACCCACATTCCCATCCCCTAATGAAACTCTCCACAGTAGCTCCTTGACAGATTGATTAGCCATACTATGACTCCCCTTATATTTCACTTCTATGGCTTTTCCCTGACTTACCATTTCTTCCAGCTGTTCTATCTTCATCTCTAACTCTTCCAGCTCTTTCTCTTTCTGGTCTTCCTCCAATTTTTTAATTTTTTCTCCGAAATCGTATGTCATGTCTGCCGCCTGTCTCTTCAGCTCGATCTCAAGTTGAACTTTGAACTCTGACTGCACGTCCATGATCTCAGCTCGATGTTCATGCTCCAAGTCCTGAAAAGCATTTCCTCATTTTTCACATTTGTTTCTTTTATTTGTATAGTAATACTAAAAATATACCTTAATTCCTATTTCAATGCCTTGATCTGCCTTCTCTCTCACCCCTTTCTCCCCCTCTTCCTCTCCATTTCTCTCTCTTTCTCATCTCTTTCATTGCCTCTACTTGCTCTCTCTCTAACTCTCTCTCACCTGTCTTAATGCCTCTATCTGCTCCCTATGCTGATGCTGTAGCTCGTCGTACTGCTCCTCTTACACTCTCTCTCTAACTCTCTCTCACCTGTCTTAATGCCTCTATCTGCTCCCTATGCTGATGCTGTAGTTCATCATACTGCTCCTCTAATACTCTCTCTCTAACTCTCTCTCACCTGTCTTAATGCCTCTATCTGCTCCCTATGCTGATGCTGTAGTTCATCATACTGCTCCTCTTATACTCTCTCTCTAACTCTCTCTCACCTGCTTTAATGCCTACTATCTGCTCCCTATGCTGATGCTGTAGTTCATCATACTGCTCCTCTAACACTCTCTCCTGCTCCAGTGATGCGTCCAGCTCTTGTTGAAGTTTCAGCAGTTTATCACTGATCTCGCCTGTCGTTCTCTCGCTCGACTCTTCACACTCTGCCAGGTCTCTCCTACACTTCTCCTCCACTTCTTCCTTCTCTCTCTCCAGAATCTTCAATATGGCCTCTTTTTCCTTCAATCTGTTATTCATTTCTTCAATATGGCACTGTTTTTCACGCATCATTTGCTCCATCTCTGTGACCTTGCTTTCTGTCAAGGTCATTTTCTCCCTAAGTTCTATATTTAGTTGAGACTCTAATTCTAGTTTCTCCTGAAGTTCAGCAATTTCATTGGATTTTTCCTCCAGTATTTTTTCTAATTCCTGGATCCTACTGTCACTGTCTACTGTTGCCTTTGCTTCACTCTGTTCACTGCTTTCTTGATTCTGTTCTTCACTTTGTGAGGTCACTTCCTCTTTCAGTGATGTCACTTCCTGTGTTGTGGCTTCTAGCTGACTGCGTAGTTCTTTTATTTGAGATTCATAATGATCTTTTAAATCCTGGGTTTCTTTTTCATGCTCTTCCTTTAGTCTAGTCTGCATGGCTTCTTCTGTAAAATAAAACATTTCACATATTATCTCTAACCTGTCAAGAAAATAAATTCATGCACTTTCTGTTTATAAGTAAGTCTAACATTGGGAATTGACCTGTATCAATATCTTTTACCTGTTTACTTATTGAGAAAATGTCTTCATAAATATTTTCCATCATTAGATGCATCAACCATGCAAGTTAAATCATAACAGGCTGTAAATTACAGTGCTACTCTAAAAACATTACCCTGATCACTCATCTGGAAAATATAAGGTCAGATCCAGTATCTGATGCAATCTGATCTGCACTGCATAATCCTGGTGAAGTTGATCTATTTAAAACTCTGGTGGAGTTGATCTATTTATAACTCAGGTGGAGTTGACCTATTTATAACTCTTGTGGAGTTGATCAATCTATAACTCTAGTGGAGTTGTTCTATTTATAACTCTGGTGGAGTTGACTTATTTATTACCTGACTGCTCCTCTACTTTAGTTTGGAACACTTTGATCTGCTCCGCGTAACTCTGGTGGAGTTGTTTTATTTATAACTCTGGTGGAGTTGTTCTATTTATAACTCTGGTGGAGTTGATCAATTTATTACTTGACTGTTCCTCCACTTTAGTTTGGAACACTTTGATCTGCTCCACGTAACTCTGGTGGAGTTGTTCTATTTATAACTCTGGTGGAGTTCTTCTATTTATAACTCTGGAGGAGTTGATTTATTTATAACTCTGGTGGAGTTGTTCTATTTATAACTCTGGTGGAGTTGACCTATTTATTACCTGACTGTTCCTCCACTTTAGTTTGGAACACTTTGATCTGCTCCGCGTAACTCTGGTGGAGTTGTTCTATTTATAACTCTGGTGGAGTTGACCTATTTATTACTTTGGTGGAGTTGATCTATTTATAACTCTGATGGAGTTGACCTATTTATTACCTGACTGTTCCTCCACTTTAGTTTGAAACACTCTGATCTGCTCCACGTAACTCTGGTGGAGTTGTTCTATTTATAACTCTGGTGGAGTTGTTCTATTTATAACTCTGGTGGAGTTGACCTATTTATTACTTTGGTGGAGTTGACCTATTTATTACCTGACTGTTCCTCCACTTTAGTTTGGAACACTTTGATCTGCTCCGCATAACTCTGGTGGAGTTGTTCCATCTCTCTCTGGAGTTTCTCCACTTCCTGTGTCTGGGTTGCCATGACTTCCGCTCGGACCTTGAGAAGTTGTTCGTACTCCTCTAACATACGAGAGCGGAGCGCCGCGATCTTCTTCACGCTGGGTTTCCAAAGTCTCCTGGACATCTGCAAAATAACGCATATTATACAGTAAATCATGCTTAAAGTGAACGCAAATTAACTTGTACAGTAATATGATTTTCATTCCAAAAACTTGTAAATATATACTTAACAAGAGGCCCACGGGCCTTATAGGTCACCTGAGCATTATGCATCAACTTTCCTGTTATTGAATTTGATTCATGTTTTAATTTAAGCCAGATGATATATGGCATTCACAATTTTGAAAGAGGCACCATTGGTCATAATAACAGTACACTTAACAGTTGCTTAGCTTGGTTACTGAATATCCATACGCAGGGTAGGGGACCAACTAATCAGTAATATTCAGCAATAATCAGTAGTGCGCCTAACACTGTGAAATAAACCCCTTACCCTAGGTCCACACATTGCACAAATTTAATAAGACACTCTTAAAATTGCCTATCAAAAAATAAATGAATGTTTTATAAATACAAAGGAGCAGATTTCAAACAATTTATTTTCAGTAAATAAGTAGAGCCCTCCCCCCACCCCTGACCCAGGTTCCTTGAAATTCACAAGTCTGCAGCTTAGGGCCCTTGCTCGTCATGACTATATAGGTAGTTAATCTGCTTCATACCCAAAGACAGAGAAGAAAATTTTCAAAGATTTAATGGATTTTCACTATATAATCAAAAGAGCCCTGCCCTAACATCAGAACCCCTGACTCTGGGGCCATAAAATTCATAATTTTAGAAGAGGCATTCTTGCCCATCATAACTATGTACTTAGTTAGTCTATTTAATTCCTAGGAGCAGAGAAGAAGATTTTCGAAGAATTCATGTATTTTTACTATATAATCTATAGAGCCCCCCGCCCACCTCCTCAACACCAGAACCCCTGACCTTTGGACCATTAAATTTACAATTTTGGTTGAGGCACTCTTGATCATCATAACTATGCACTTAGTTAGTTTATTTAATACCTAGGAGCAGAGAAGGTTTTCAAAGAGTTCATGAATTTTCACTATATAATTAATAGAGCCCCCCCCTTCAACATCAGAACCCTTGACCCTGGGGCCATAAAATTCACAATTTTTGTTGAGGCACTCTTGCTCATCATATCTATTTATTTGGTTAGTTTATTTAATACCATGGAGCAGAGAAGAAGATTTTCAAAGAATTATTGTATTTTCATATATTATCAATAGAGCCCCCCCCCCCCCACACACACACACCAGAACCCTTGACCCTGGGGCCATAAAATTCACAATTTTCGTAAAAGCACTCTTGCTCAACATAACTATACACTAAGCTAGTTTATTCAATACCTAGAAGCAGAGTAGATGATTTTCAAAGAATTCATGTATTTTAATATGTAATCTATAGAGCCCCGCCCTAACACCAGAACCCCTGACCTTGGGACCATAAAATTCACAATTTTTGTTGAGGCACTCTTCCTCATCATAACCATGCACTTAGTTGGTTTATTTAATACCTAGGAGCCGAGAAGAAGATTATCAAAGAATTCATGTATTTTCACTATATAATCAATAGACCCCCCCCCAACACCAGAACCCTTGACCCTGGGGCCATAAAATTCATAATTTTGACTGATACACTTTTGGTCATCATAACTATGTACTTGGTTAGTTTATTTAATACCCAGGAGCAGAGAAGAAGATTTTCAAAGAATTCATGTATTTTCACTATATATAATCAATAAAGCCCCACCCTAACACCAGAACCCCTGACCCTGGGGCCATAAAATTCACAAATTTTGTTGAGGCACTCTTGCTCATCATAACTATGCACTTAGTTTATATAATACCCAGGAGCAGAGAGGAAGATTTTCAAAGAAATAATGCATTTTCACTATATACTCATTAAGCCCCGCACTAGCACTAGAACCCCTGACCCTGGGGCAATGAATTTCACAATTTTGGTAGAGGACTCAATGGTGATTACAATCATGCAAACAGTTTGACTGCTTGATGTCCAGGAGTAAAGAAGAAGATTTTTAAAGATTGAATTAATTTTAGTGGTTTTGGCCCCGCCCCTCAGGCCCAATGGGGGCAGGGATCATGAAATTCACAATTTGTGTTCCCTTTTAGCCATAGATGCTTTGTGCCAAATTTGGTTCAAATTGCTGCAGTGGTTGCAGAGAAGAAGCTGAAAATGTTCAAATGTAAACACACGATGGACAACGGACGACTCACGTCGCACGATGACGGACGAAAACGGATAGCAATAGGTCACCTGAGTTTACTCATGTGACCTAACAAAAGTAAAGAAGCAAAATTGTCACTTATTGGCATTTCGTTTCAAGTGCCATGTTTTTACTGCAAAAAGACCAATGAGCAACATGTAATATTCTGAAGTGCCCTTTAAAAAATTTTACTGTACATAACATTTTACTGCAATGCATGCAGAAAAGCTGATCAATCATATTTTATTGATTTGATAGAAACAACATTTCAACTCTAAGTATCTTCACAATGCAACAGTTTTGAAAAATGTCATTACAAACTTCATAATGAGAAGACAAATACTGAGTAACTTCTACCAACATTTTGCAAAATACACAGAAATTTAAAATGATTTAAGCTCAAAAAACAATTTACAATTCATTTACTTCATAAGAATAGTTCTTGTCACAAATCATTTACAGTATTTAACTGAATGTAAACAAACTGTTTCTTCACTTGTTTCATCTCTTTTATGTTGCAATGTATTTATACAGAATGTTTCTTTAGTTGATAAAATTGATAGCTGGATTTCAAACTGAGGAATCCAGGTTAATAGTAACATTGTCATGGACAATAGTAGGTTTGCAATCAGATACTCTATATGGATCTGATCCTTTTGAAGTAAAACTCTCACGTACTGCAACCAAGCGGCCTCATCTCGGCACTTTGTGTGTAGACTTGAGATATGTCTGCCATCCTTTTACAGAGGACGTCTACGGGAATCTCGTATCCGTAGGTGTATTTCCATTTGGCCGCTTCATATCGAGCCCTCTGTACCTGTGATCGGCTGTCAGCTGAAAATTCAAAATTAATATTAATTAACATAACTTCAATGGGAAAATACTGCCAGTTAAAAAATCAGAAGTCTCTGTCTAGACTGAAGCTCTACTGGTTTGTACTTTTAGCAAAGGAAGAGAAAAGTACTGAAGCAGTTGTAAATTGAAACTGAAACTTTTCAACAGCAATAAATATAATAATGACCCTTGATTAAGTCTCTTTATGTTCTTATTATAGTCTACTTGCATGCCACTTTATATTATAATCAGACTAAAACTGTATTTGGAGTAGCATTTTGAGAGTATTTAACAGAAATTTCTATTTTAAGTAACCATGGCAACACCATTCATTGAAGCAAAAAACTGATATACAGAATTATGTATCTTAGTGTAGTCTACTAATGTGCCAAGTTATATTGAAATCAGACTAAACTATAGGAGGAGTAGCATTTTGAAAGAATTTCACAGAAATTTCTATTTTTAGTAACCATGGCAACACCATTCATCGAAATCAAATTCCAATAAACAGAATTTTGTATCTCAGTGTAAACTACTTGCTTGCCAAGTTATATTGAAATCATACCAAAACTGTAGGAGGAGTAGCATTTTGAAAGAATTTCCAAAAAATTTCTATCTTTAGTAACCACTGCAAATCAAAAACCGATACACAGAATCATGTATCTTAGTGTAGACTACTAGTTTGCCAAGTTATATTGAAATCAAACCAAAACTGTAGGAGGCGTGGCATTTTGAAAGATTTCTATTTTTAGTAAAATGGCAAAATTCATCAAACCAAAAATCAAACAAACTGTTCATCGAAATCAAAAACCAATACACAAAATTATGAATCTTAGTGTAGACTACTTGTTTGCCAAGTTATATTGAAATCAGACTAAAACTGTAGGAGGAGTAGCATTTGAAAGAATTTCATAAAAATTTCTATTTTTAGTAACCATGGACACACCATTAAGGTATTCAATGTATAACGACCATATTTTATACCTAATAAATGAACGGTCCAATATTTTTAATCATGGTAGCAATTTGAAGATGTTATCAAATGAAAATGCTCCACCAAAGGAATTTACAAAATTTTGATTATTGTCCAATTAATATCACTTTGAATTTTACATTGAAGTCTATGGGCAGTGCATGTTTTTATAAGATATTGTAAAAAGTAATTTGAATTTCAAAGAAATCTCTTGGTGAAAATATGCATAAACTCCCTCTTTATAAAAATATAAAATAAAATAAATTATTTACTGCAGAAATTTTGTGAAATCAAAAATTTTCATCTTTTCATCAAGGGCAAATAACTCTTCAAAAACTGTAAATGTACAAAATGACCATCTCCTGACATGTTATCAGTCTTGTGAATTTGGTTTATTTCACTTTTATCGTTTTCTAGCTTTGTGCTTTTAACTAATTTAAAATTATTTAAAATCAGTCAAAATCCCTTCGTTATACATTGAATACCTTAACTATATTTCTTTACTTAATTTTGTATTTTTCAAAAATAAATTTTTTTGATCAGTTACGCCATATATGGCTTTAAAAGATGTTTTAAATCAACTAAATGGAAAACATCATACCTTTGTCTTCATTCAAATGACATGATAGGACTTCAATTTACATACCAGCTACATATCTGACCTTTTTAAGGTACATTAACCCTCTGCGCACTCATATGAATTTTTTTTTTAACTTTTATGATTTTACAGAGGAAATGTATAAGCTGAATAAAAAAAACCAAACAATTATAGAATGGCTTGCTGGGCAAAATTTGACCAAAAAAAACCCCACTTCAACTTGGCAAATTTATATAGGAATATTAGACATTTGTGTCATTAAGAGTTATCTCTCTTATCAGAGTGTCAATTTACCTTAATTAAAACAACATCTTCTTCAGAAGGATTCCAGAACAAAACCAAAAGGTTCCTGACCATTTCCAATTTTAGAAATGAATTCAAATGAGAAACAAAGATTATGCTGATTTTAAAAGTAAAATTTAACTTACGTGCCTTGTATGTAAATTGATTCCTTATCAGAAAATCAGAAATTAAACCAGGCTTTTTACAATGAAATATCAAGCATGTAGAATAAGAAATGTTAAGATCATATG
>NW_026923807.1:0-21924 GCF_032062105.1 Saccostrea cuccullata | reverse complement strand
CTGCACTGTATCCGAGAATGGGAAAGAGCATAGGGCGGATTTGCGGTTTAACAGGGAATGTTTTCTATTCAATGGCGCCTACGTGGTTTTACCACTGTTTTTAAAAGGTTTATATTGTCTCTGATCATGATCTGTTATGTTTAAATGGACTCTTGATAATGATCACATTCCTTATCTTCATATTTCAATAAACTATTTTCACTAGCATAATTATGGTGTTATCTAGTCTACTACAGTACGCGATAATGAGCACGTTTTCAGTGTCATCAACTTCTAAGTCGATGCAAGTTACTGATAAATAAGTTGTGTGTTTTTTCACCAAATCCATAACAGAAACTACTCCCTTTCCATAAATCTATGTTTGCCTTCTCGGGTCAAGTATAGTATACGGATCTGTAGTTCCTGCGGATTCACTCATATTGAAATTGGGGTGAATAGTCCTCTTAATTGTAATACTAATTTGAAATTTTAAAAAAAACTATTAATTATCATAATATTTATCATTTTCATATAAATAAATTTTATTTCATTCATAAATATTCATATATGAATACACAAAAAATACAAACTGACATAAATATATAGTATTTAGTCCTGTAATATCTAACAGCAGTATATCAAGTCTACAGGTACACAGGTCGTCAGGTCTACGGGTCTATACATGTCGACAGGTATGAAATGGGATGATGTCGACCTGTAGACACGTAGACCTGTCGACTTTTATAATCCTATACTAAAAAATATTGTTCAAATGGCATGTAGACCGGTAGACCTGTCGACCCGTACACCTGTTGAACTGTAGACGTATCAACCTGTAGACCCATAGACCTGTAGACCCGTAGACCTGTCAACCTGCAGACCCATAGACCTGTCGACCCGTGGACCTGTCGTTCTGTAGACAAGTAGACCCGTAGATCTGTCGACATATAGACCCATAGACCTGTCTTCTTGTAGACCTGTCGACCCGTAGACCTATCATCCTGATACCTATCGACCTGTAGACTCGTAAACCACTGTACATCTTGTAAACTTCTATACTTGTGTTATAAATTTCTTTTTTCAAAACATATATAATCTCAAATTACATTGTTTTTAAGGACTTTTGGCATGTAATACAGAAACATTCATTCAATTATTAATACAATTTTTGGCATGTATTACAGAAACATTCATTTAATTATTAATTTCATTATGATACATACTTATTTATATTTAATAATTAATTAACATAAAAAAAACATAATTTGATTTCTTTTTTAATTAATAGTACATGTAATAAATATTGCGCATTAATATGCCTAAATTTTTTTTTTCAACTACGAAAATTTGTCCGTTGTCTGTCGTCGTCGTTGTTGATGTAGTAAACTATTCACATTTTCATCTTCTTCTCCAGAACTACTCGGCCAATTTCAACCAAACTTGGCACAATGTATCATTGGGTAAAGGGATTCAAGTTTGTTCAAATGAAGGGCCACGCCCTCTTTCAAGGAGAGATAATTAGGAAATAGTGAAAAAAAAATGGCATCTTTTAAAAATCTTCCTCAAGAACCACTGGGCAAGGAAAGATGAGACTTATGTGAAAGCATCATCAGGTAGTGTAGATTCAAGTTTATTCAAATCATGACCCCCAGGGGTATGGTGGGGCCACAATGAGGGATCAAACTTTCTCTTAGAAATATATAGGAAAATATCGTTAAAAATCTTTATATGGAAGCATTCCTCAGGTAGTGTAGATTCAAATTTGTTCAAATCGTGACCCCTAGGGGTTGGACGGGGTCACAATGGGGGATCAAAGATTTGCACAGATAATGGGGGATCAAAATTTTACATAGGAATATATAGGAAAAAATCTTTTTCTCAAAAACAGAAAAGCCCTGATTATAGTCATATTGATATGAAGGTATCCTCAGGAAGTGTAGAATCATATTAATTCAAATGAGTGCCCCCTGAGGTAGGACTGGGCTACGATGGAGATCAAATTTTTAAAATTGAAAACAAAAAATTATGCTCAAGAACAGCAAAGTAATTTGTAACATTTATTTCGATTTGGAAGCATCATCAGATAGTTTCATATTCAACCCCCCCCCCCCCCTTTATAAACTTTTCAACACTGAAATGATGTTTGCTTTTTTCCTAGCCAATGTGCCCAGGTGAACAATGTGGCCCACCGGCCTCTTGTTTGTTTTTTTTTAAACATTAATTCAAAGTGCGTATCATAAAACATAACCAGATGCAGAGTAAAATCCTTACCTACTTAAAGCAATATGAGCTGCAACTGTGATGTCGGAAATTTTTGTTGAAAAATTGTAATTTACTTTTTAAATAATAAAAAATAAGAATATTTATAAACTTTTGTCGTTCATATTTGTGATGGAAGAACTATTTATGAGCTTAGATTGAAGCAAAATTACACTATTGTCGTCCTGTACAATATCGATTCCATTCTATTGCATAGAATTTTTTCTGAAGCAATTTAATACTTTCTTTTAGTATATTTCATCATAAAGATTTAAATTACATTCAAATATATCGTAACAGCACATTTAAACAGCAAAATAAAATTCTCAAAAGTGCTCATATTGCTTTAAACATGGTGAATGAAGTTCACTAGCTTGTAAAATAAGAGGGTTTTCACCGAGAAGCTCTTAACTTGGTATTAGATTGATACAACAATTTTTTAATTAATGATTTTAAAGACATTTTAAACACAGTTTCAGCTTTGGTTGACCGATATTATTTCTGAATTATGCCTCTTCAAATTGATTGGGGAGGGGGGAAGATAATTTTTTTTAGGTTTGATTAAATAATTTAGAGTTTTAAACTGTTTATACATGTAAATCCATTATTAAGCTATCTAATTAAATATTCTTAAAAGACTCGGGGGAAAATTAAAAAAGATTTTAATATACACCCATCCGATTTTCACATTTTCTAACTATCTCCCCTTGGCAGAGGGTTAGTCCTTCATTTGACCAGACTTGAATCGTCTTTACCCAAAAAATAACCTGTGCCAAGTTTTATGGAGAATTGGTCCTGTTGTTCTTGAGAAGAAGACGAAAATGTGAAAAGTTTACGAAGACAACGACGACGTACAGCGGGCAAATTTTGATCACAAAAGCTCACTTGAGCCTTCGACTGAGGCTAGCTAAAATATATTTTCAAGAATTTTTTTCCTTAGTCTTTTTGACCTATTTGATTAGATAGCTAAATTATGGTTTTTTTTACCCAGATTTAAAGTATTTCATTTTCTCTCCCCCCCCCCTCCAAAAAAAACCCTACAAAATTAATTTAAAATTATTAGAACTGGTTTTTGAAATTTAAATAAAAATTTGTATTGTTCTGATACAAAGTTAAGAGCTTCTCGGTGAATACCCTCTTCTTGTTCAGTTAAATGAACTTCACTCATCGTGTTTACTCTGCATCTGTTTAAATTTTATGATTCATACTTTTAATATCTGTTTTTAAAAAAAAAAGGAACATGTTGTGTTTTTTTTAATACCAGTTAACGTATTCCCTAGGTAAAAAAATTTTCAAATACATGTATTTCCTGAAATTTCTGATATAAACACGACTTAATATTTTTTCCTACAATTCAACATGGACTTATGGAATAGTTCCAATTTTGTCGTTTAACCTACTGTATTCTCAAGAACCAGTGGACTAGTAAAGATTAAACTTATGTGAAAGTCTGGGAAACAAATACCAATCTATTAATTTCAAGAGCATGAAATCCATGATTTGTGTTATATATAAAGATGCACCCTCAGGAAGTGTAGATTCAAGATTGTTTATATAAATCATAATTCCCAGGGGCAGGGTGGAGCCACGATAGGGGATAAAAAAATTAACATAGGAAAATGTATGTAAATATCTTTAAAATCTTCTTTTCAGGAACAACAAAGTCATGATTGGTCATATTTATATGGATGCATCCTCAGTAAATGTAGAATCAAGATTGTTCAAATCATAACTCCCGGGGCTATAGGGTGGACTACGATAGGGGATAAAAGTTGTCCATAGGAATTTACGAGTACAATTTAGGAAAATATCTTTTTAAAATTAATATAATCTGAAGAAGAAAAGGGGAGCCATGAATATTGACTCTTTATTCATTCTCAGGTAGTGTAGATTAATTTTTTTAATTACGACCCCCGGGAATAGGGTGGGGCCATAATGAGGGATCAAAGTTTGCCCCCAAAAAGGAAAAAAATCTTCTCAAGAACAGAAAGGCCATATTTAGTCATATTGACATGTTAGAATCCTCTTGTAGTAAAGATTTAGATTTGTTCAAACCATGACCCCTCTGGGTAGGGAAGGGCCACAATGGGGAATCAAAATTTTACAAAGTAAAATATAGGGGAAAAACCCTTTTAAAATCATCTCAAGAACAGCAAAGTTGTATGCTATATTAATTTGGAGGTATCCTCAAATAGCATAAAAATTAAGCTCCCCCTCCCAGTAAACTTTTAAATATTGAACTGATTTGTGTTCTTTTTCTTAGATGATGTGCTAAGATGAGCGATGTGGCCCATTGGCCTCTTGTGTGTATTTACTGTAAATCACTTTTTATTCGTAATACGCGAGACAGTGTGTCCGCGAAAATATCTTTCTTGCGTATATTAGTATTCCTTAGGAATATATAGAGCAGTAACCACAGTTCGGGAATTAAATTTTGTCTCGCTAATGAAGAGTTAATGCTTATCTCGCGAAAATTATGTTCGTAAATTAAGTGATTTACAGTATTTATTTTGTTTGCTTCCTTACTTGTTTATCCGTCCTCTTTACTATAAATGTGTATTTATGATATTAAAGTTAACCATGACTTAAATTCACGTAGCAATTGACAAAATCATTCGGACATTTATACAAGGCCCTTTGAATGAAATAAAGCCGAGTTCTAGTATATCAGTGCAGATGACCTCCATGCGTCCAACTATTTTAATTTCGTGCAAGTTATCTTCGCATACATGTAAAAAAACAAACAATGTTCAAAATCATGTCAAAAGTCTTGTCCGACCGGATTTTTGCATTAACTTATCACATTTATCATGTGTAGGAGTCGTTCATGATTCAATGTCTGAAACCTTAGTTCGATAATTCCAATGGTAATTGGAACAACGTGTTCAATCTTTCAGTAAAATGAAATATCCCATTCATCAAGCATATTCGATGGGGAAAATTCAATTTTGGGATGTTGAGCATCCCATTAGATCCGATATAATTATTCATGATTACACTGAACACGCTATATTTCGGATTGTCAAGCATGTTGGCAAGTTATGCAATAACGATTATAATTAAGACAAGCACATCTTTTATATCTTATAAAAGCTGCTCTTGTCGTAGTCCTCTGTTGTATCAAACTCGGAGAAACCAAAAAAAAAAAACGTTTGTATCGGTGTAATAAAACAGTAATTGAAGGAGTTAGCAAGATTCCAGTTCCCAAAGGCCAAGACTATTTCCCAAAAATTTCCTTACGCACGGGGATTAGTCCATTACATGTAACATACTAGTATTAGACCGATACAGAAGTAAAGTATAGAGGATTACGGATAACCGATTAGCTTCCGAAGCAGGGATTAGCTCTTTTGACTAACGCACGAAAATTTGTCCATTCACAGGAATTTCTGGGGAAATATTCACATTTTACTGCCGAACTTTTTTATAGGAAAAAATTAGTAGAGGTATAATAAAACTCTGTAACTAAAAAATATATTCAGCATATATACTGAAAGTTATTTTCTTTCAAAATGTTTTGTCTTTTACAAATCTAGTCAAATTATTCAAGTAGCATATAAATAATTTTTTAAAAATATTGTATCAAATTAGTAAACACAACCATTTACGTTTGTTTTCGATTTTGATAAACAATGTTACTAATAATACGCGTAGAAAAAAATGTGGAATTCTCTCACAATAATAATTAAACTGTATATGTTTAATTATCTCCTTTATTTTAATTGTACGCATTCAAATATAGCTTGTCATATTTCAAAACAAATTATTCTTTACAACATTTTGCTTGTGGTGAAGGAAGTTGAAACTATAGATAATAAGTAATACTATGTCAGAAAGATACACATTTATTTTTGTCAGTATTTGATTTTAATCAACCCAATTTCGCTGTTGGGCGTGGAGACCGTCCTTCGGATGAAAGCGTATAAACCGAGGTCCCGTGTCGCAGTAGGTGCTGGCACGGAAAGATCCCTTCAACTGCACAATGGTTGTAAGTGCAGAATAATGCCATAGGACAACATTTGCAGCCATCCACCAGCAAGTGGTGACGTCTCCATATAAGTGAAAAATTCTCGAGAGGGGCGTTAAACAACATACAAACAAACGAACAAAAATTAACTACGGATGATAATTAAAATTCATGTTTATGTTGGTATAGGAATTGTTCTTATGTCGATAAGATATATCCTGGTGAGCTTGAGTCTGAAACATCTGTTTCATATTTAGATATTTTACTTGAAAAGAACGTTAATGGTAATCAAACAACCAAGCTATGACAAACTTTTCAATAGTCAACCTCCCCTATGCAGCAATATACTTGCATCATCTGCATACGGGAGGATTATATCTCTCAGTTGATTCGATACGCAAGGACATGCTCTTCGTCTGAACATATTTTTTTAAAAAGAGGATAGTTATAGACAAACAAAGTGCTGAAACAAAATATAAGCAGTCTCGTTTAAACTCTTCATTTCGAAAGTTTTATTGTTTTGAACATATTTTATTGACAACATGTCTTCAGGATTGGACATAAGTTCCAAAAACTTAGATAGTCCTCTCCCATACATAAAATCTCAATAGCCATACAATTTTTATGGTCGACACTGCAGAACAATGACTTTGTCAGCAAATACAATTTATCATTAAGTCAAATGCTGACTGACGTTTTTAATAATTATTTTAGGCTATTATTTAAACACTGAATTGTCGACAGATTTTTCCGTTATTTCCGATCATGACAAGGAGCACACGGCGGGTGTAACAATTCGGCGGGGGATGCTCACTCCTCTATGACACCTCATCCCACCTCTGATGTTTTGGGGATCTGTGTTTGCTCTGCTCTTATTTCATATAGTTTAATGGATTTTATAGCTTGAATATTGTTCGTTATGTCCATACATGTATATTTCATCGAGAAGAATACAATTTTATGTACGAGTTTCACCTTGCTCGATCTAAGCATAGCTTTTTCCATTACTTTAATGACCGTCTTTTTTCAAGAGATATATAATTTCTTTCGTTTGCCGCTAATGTCCATTGCAGAAGATAATCATTGCTCTAAGTACTGATGTAAAATAGATGTCCGTGGTTTTTATGTTAGTGTCTCTCATGCACATTAAAGGAAGACGGCACAGGAAATAAAGAAAAAGATCAATTGGATATCCGAGACAAGCTTTTACAGCTACTATTAATGTGTTGAGTTTAGCAGAAATATAATAAGTACAAGTATGCAAGCGTTTGACTTAAAAAAGAAAGAGTTATACCTTTAACTCATTAATAATTTTCTCTTTACTGCGGGATTGTTGCTTTTTTGGCCGTGCTGTTATTCACCTTATTCATTCATGTTTATTTGCTCTTTGCAATACCTATATAGTGCTCTCAGTCTACCCCTGAAGTTTATGGTTTGAACAATTCAGATTATAAACTATATAACCCAAGATGCTTCCATCTAAGTTTCAGCTTTTGTAGTCCAGGGGTCTTGAGACAAAAATATTTTTTAAAGATTTTTTTCTTTATATATCATTGTATATTTCAAAGGGAAACTTTTGATTCCCTACTGTAGCCCCACCCTACCCCTGGGGATGATTTCAACAATTTAGAATCTATTAATACACTCCAGGATGCTGTCACATAAGTTTCAGCTTTTCTGAACCAGTAGTTCTTGGGAAGAAGATTTAATGATTCCACACTATTTTTGTCAGTTCTTAATTCCCCCCTTAGCTTGTAAGGAAGGATTGGTCCTTCACTTTAACAACCTAAACTTCCCTTTACCTAAGAATGCTTTGTACTAACTTTTGTTAAAATTTTACCAGTGGTTCTTGGAGAGTAATGGAAAATCTAAAAAGAGTTTAAGCACGGACGATCCAAAAAGCTCACATAAGCATTTAGCTGAGGTGAACTATAAAATGTTAAGATAACGGAGCTGTGAATAGAATGTCTCATACTCCGGATTTCAGTGGGACATCAAATCAAGCAAGAATGGAATGATAAGATGTGGTCAATATATCGAAATGTTGATTTGAAGGCCACATCAAGAGATTTTCATCTTTTCACGAAAATATTTCACATGATACAAATGTCTGGTCTTCTAATTATTGGACGCTATAGATGCACTTAAGAAATAAGATACAAATGTATCATTTTTAGAAAGAAGGGCGTTATAGTAGATTTGATCACGTACCGACTTCATGTCATAACCCAATGAAATTCTAAAAAATGATATTTTATTTCTTATATTTATGTTTCACGTTTTTATTCATGTTACCAAGAAATATAGGCATTATTTAGACTTTGATTTTGAAGTGCAGCGTAAAGTATTTACGAAGTTATGTGACGTCACAGTCAGAACTTTCCAAATTGCTCGTGCAGTTTGCTTTCCATACGCAAGAATGTCTGATCATGTGACCAACTGCATGTCATTGAAAATTGAATTTCAATTTATTAGCATTGTTATATAAGGAAAGACATCAGCAAATGTAAATATATAAGAATAACAATATATTTTTTTTCGAGACTTGAATCCAAAAACAACACACATGTTATCGATATTTTCAGTCAGACACTCCAGCATCTTTTTAATATCAACTTTGAAGTACTTGTGTGATTAATCAAAATGATTTTAACGAAATTATTTTGTAGAGGACCAATGACAATGAAATTTTATTGAAAAAGGAGCTGTCTATGATGTGCGAAAAATCAATACCTAATTATTTTCAAAATTCAAATTTTTATGCTGTCTAGTTTTCTAAAAGTTCATTGGCTTCCTTTAGTATCCACATCTGATATATCTCGTACATCATTTCTTTTAAAATGTTAATTACTAAAGAGACTGTAGAAAATCTCTGGAATTCTTCATGTATTTTTTTAAGGATTGTAATGCAGTTTAAGAATCCAGTTTTTTTCTAATTCAGTTTGATTGATGGTAAAACTATTTTAAAAATGACGATGATTTTGAAGAATTTCCCCCTAAGAAAGGAACTATAAATTCAAGTTCCTCTAAAATACCATTTAACTATTGAGCCTTGCAAAGTGTTGTCACCTAATTTGTCCGCCGGGACCAGTACAAACTGCATGATTACGTAATCAATCTAGATATTCTTTTTTTTTCATTCTTGAATTATTCATATTGAACAAAGAAGAAAGGTTGTTTCCACTTTGTTTCTCGGCAGTTTTTTGCCAGGTTTCACATTTTTACAATCTATCTGATATTTTTAAACATTTTATACATTCTGATATAAATAAATATAGATTTTTTATGCTTATCCCTTCTTCCACATAATGAAAGTCATACATGTATATGGCGTATTTTTGATAAGTTCAGACTAACTAAAATTAGAAAGATCTTTCTATTTGTTTTGTTTCTTTATATAAAGAGCATATTACTTTCCTGTAAATTACGCAATTTAAATCAATTGCGTTTCATAGACTTTAACTTTTCTATCGTCGACTTCCCTTAAAGGATAAAACGTACGCTGAACTAGGACCTGGGTCCCCCGCAAATAGTTCGTCATTTCGCGTAGTAATAAAACATTCTAGGAACTCTCCAGGCATTAAAGGCACAAAAGAAAATTCATCTATACAATACGGAGACCTCAGGTCACCTTATATATTAACTGAATTTTATATGATAGACAATTTTCTTTGTCTTACTCCAAAATAATCATATTCATAACTTTATAAAGATCAATTTTCTATATATATTAGCAGAAACATGAAAGTAATAAAGGGTGACCAGAGGTAACCTCATATTGTACACCAATAGGGGGACCAAAGATCACCTTACATTGTACATCAGTAGGGGGATTATATGCCACCTTATATTTTTCATCATTAGGGAGACCAATGCTCACCTTATATTGTATATCTTCAGAGGGATCATAGGTCACCTTACATGGGGTCCAAAGGTAATCTTTTATTGCACATAATAGGGGGACCTGGGGATACCTTATTTCGTACATCATTGGGGGACCAGAAGTCACCCTATATTGTACATCAGTAGGGGAACTACAGGTAAATTAATATTGTACTGTACATCAGTAGAGGGACCAGAGGACACCTTATATTGTACATCAGTAGGGAGACCAGAGGGCACCTTATATTATGCATAAGTAGGGGGGGGGGCAGAGGACACCTTATACTATACATATGTAGGGGACCAGAGGACACCTTATATTGTACATCAGTACGGGGACCAGAGGTCACCCAATATGTTACATTAGTACGGGGACTAGAGGTCACCTAATATTGTACTGTACATCAGAAGAGAGACCAGAGGTCACCTTATATTGTACATCAGCAGTAGGACCAGAAGTCATCGTATATTGTACATCAGCAGAAGGACCAGAGGTCACTTTATATTGTACGGGGAGTAGTGGTCACCTAATATTGTACTGTACATCATTAGTAGGTCATCTTATATTGTACATCATCAGTGGGACCTGAGGTCCTCTCTTGTATATCAATAGGGGGACCAGAAGACACTTTATACTATACATTTGTAGGGGGACCAGAGGACACCTTATATTGTACATCAGTACGGAGACTAGAGGTCACCCGGTATTTTACATTAATACGGGGACTAGTGGTCATCTAATACTGTACTGTACATCAGTAGAGGGACCAGAGGTCACCTTATATTGTACACCAATAAGGGGACCATAGGACACCTTATACAATACATCTGTGGGGGACCAGCGGACACCTTATACTGTACATCAGTAGGGGGACCAGAGGTCACCTTATATTGTACATCAGTAGGAGGAACAGAGTTCACCTTATATTGAACATCAGTAGGGGGGGCCAGAGGTCACTTCATATTGTACATAAGTAGGGGGGACCAGAGGTCACCTTATATTGTACATCAGTAGAGGGACCAGGGGCCACTTTATATTGTATATCAGCAGGGGGACCAGAGGTCACCTTGTATTTAACACCAGAAGGGGGACTAGAGGTCACCTTATATTGTACATCAGTAAAGAGATGAGAGGTCACTTTATATTGATCATCAGCAGGGGTACTAGGGGTAACCTTATATTGTACATCAGCAGGGGGACCAGAGGTCACCTTATATTGTACATCAGTAGGGGACTAGTAAGGGGACCAGAGGTCACCTTATATTATACATCAGTAGGAGGACTAGAGGTCACCTCATATTGTACATTAGAAGGGGACCAGAGGATATCTTATATTGTACATCAGTAGGGGGACCTGAGGCCACTTTTTATTGTATATCATTAGGGGGACCAGAGGTCACCTTTAATTGAACATCAGAAGGGGGACCAGAGGTCACCTTATATTGCATATCAGTAAGGGGATCAGAGGACACTTTATACTGTACATCAGCAGGGGGACCAGGGGTCACCTTATATTGTGAATCAGTAGGAGCAGAGGCCACCTTATATTGTACACCAGTAGGGGGACCAGAGGTCACCTCATATTGTACATCAGTAGGGGACTAGAAAGGGGACCAGAGGTCACCTTATTTTATACATCAGTAGGAGGACTAGAGGTCACCTCATATTGTATTTAAGAAGGAAGACCAGATGTCACCTTATATTGTACATCAGTAAGGGGATCAGAGGCCACTTTATATTGCACATCAGTAGGGGGACCAGAGGTCACCGTATATTGTACATCAGTAGGGGACCAGAGGACACCTGATATTGTACATCGGTAGGTCACCTTATACAAGGGTCGTTTAATAAGTATTGTCTTCGGTGCTCGGAAAGAATTAAAAGTCGCTTTTTAATAATTTAGTTATAATGATTTAATCTAAAATTATCTTTTCATGAAAACTCAAGTAAGTAACATTTTTGTCCATTTCTGATTCATTTTCAATTGTTCTTTTGAACTCATTTTCTGGTATGAACATGTGTATACTGTATTATTGCAGATCCTATGATTTCCTGGACTTGTTTCTTCCTTCTGAAAGGCGTTTTCTCAAGTTTGGCAAATGGAACAAGTCAAAGTGGAGCATAGTGGTTAAAGCGGTTGGTCTTGGACTAAACCTGAGCTATGAAGAGAGTTTGAATCATACATGAAGCTTTTTCTTTTTCTTTTTTTTTTGTTTTCAAATGTCTTAAAAACATGAATAAAAAATAAATTATTCATAAATTATTAAAACAATGAAATACAGAATTTGATATGTAAAAGATGATATCAACCATAAATTTTTTTTAAAATACTACTTTTCGAATTGAGAAATATCTTTTTTCAGAGCGGGGGATTGTCCACGCCTTGTACGCCTCCATTCTTTGCTATGTGTCGTATAGTCAATCATACACCATCAGTGATTATTTGTTGAAATTTGACAAACAGTACATTATTTGTTTAATATTTGTTTGCAAGTACGGTATCCATTTTTGATGCCCATTATATATTTTTTATCATTGAAATCCACCTGCTCAATTGTCTGTAAAACAAACATTGATTGCAGTAAATTTTTACATATTTCAGTGAGTATTTCTTTGGGATTCTTAACAAGTTTTACAGCAGCTTTTAATGGACGGTTTAATTGTACTTTAGTTTACTGATTCTTTACAATTCATTTTCATGCAGTGTCTCGAATATCCTTGTTTTCCAGCTTCTCACAGTTAAACTGTGATGAAAAGTAGTCACATCATTTGTTATAAATTCTTTAAAGATGCAATAATGCGAAAAATTCAAGCTTAGTATTTATGTCATACAGTTCAGGACATTATTTATTAAACAGCCCTCGTAATTTGTACATCAATAGAGGGACAAGAGGTCATTCTATTGTACATCATTAAAACTAATGATAACACTATTTTGAACGACAATAAAGAAACCGGAAGACAGTTTATATTTTACATCAATAAGAAGACCAGAGGTTCATCTTATAATATTATATTGTAAGTCAACAGGGAGACCAGAAGACACCTAATATTTTACATAAATATTGAGACCAAAGGACTCCTTATTTGGTCACCTGAATCAACGCATGTGACTTATTGCTATCAGGTTTTTTTTCTGGCGTCGTGCGCTGTGCATTGTGCGTTAACATTCGAACATTTCAGCTTTTCTCTGTAATCCCTCAACTATTTACAACCAATTTTGGCATAAAGCATCCATGGGTGAAGGGGAGGTTTTTTAATTCATGGTCCCTGTCCTCCACCCTCTAAGGCAAGAAAGTTTGGGCGAAATTACTACAACTGATGAAATCTTTAAAAATCTTCTTTCCTCATTAACATCAAGCCGTCGAACTGTACGTTGGCATAATTATTATAACTAAGCATTGACTCCATACCAAAATTGTGAAATTCATTGTCCCAGGGTCAGGGGCCCTTGGGTTAGGACAGGGCTATAAAATTTATGTTAATTTATATTCTCCCTCACTTCGTTCGTCCGAATATAAATTAATTATACTTTTTATTCTGTATTGAAAGAATAATAAACTCATATGTATGTAATGCTGCTCGTCAGAACGTTGATTACAAATTTAACACATTTGTATTCATTTAAACACACGTTATTTTTAATCATTAAATAATACTTATATACATGTACATACATATATGTGTGTGTGCCTAATTTACTGGTTTTTATTCCTTACTCGTTCTCTACGAGCGGTAGAGTAACTTTTTAAACACGCACCTGCTATTTATATGACCATGTCACGTGACATAAAAACCACACAGATCCACCACTCTGTTCACACAGGAAATACCCATAACGACAATAATAATAATTATGAAATGCATTTATTCTTTGAAAATATTTCCCTCTGCCCCTGGATATTAAACAAACTAACTACATGCAAAGTTGTGATTAGGAAGGGTATTCTTTGAAAGTTTTGAAATTCGTGACCCAAAGGTCTGGGATTCCGGTGTTACGGTGGGTCTATATAAACTGTAAAGTTTAAATTCATTAAAGAGGCTGGGGGTGGCAGCCATTTTCAGACTATTTTGATCTCCTTTAAAAGAAGAGCTCCATATAAAGATATACAAAAATGATCAAATTTTAAAACTAAAATGTATGATTTTTTTCTTTGCCAAATGATAGTTGACAGTTTATGATACCGTATCTAAAAAAATAAGTTAAACTGATGGTTAATTTGTTGACCCCCAGCCTCCTTAATTCTTTAAAAAAAATCTTCCTCTCTGCTCCTGGATATTAATTAAACTAACTACATATAGTTATGATAAGCAAGGGAGCGTCTTCTAGAATTATAAATTTCAAGGCTCCTGGCTCATGGGTACCATGTTATTTGTAGACAATACTGTAATTGAATTAATGCTTTGAAATTTGTTCTTTGGTATAAACCAATTTTTTTATGAACAATGGTCCTTTTTTCAAAATTGTGAAATGTATGACCTCAGAATGAGGGTTTTTGTGGTCAATGAGCACTACTAATTATTGCTAATTATTACCGATTATTTGAAATGAAAGTTTTAAAGTTTTACAATTTGTTCAGATGACCTATAAGATCCATAGGCCTCTTGTCGTGTTCTTAAGTGAACCTCTAGCATCTCGTTAATATGCATTTTATCTGTACCCTCTGGTCCGCCCTTGGTTTTTTTAGGTGTCTGTTGGTTAAGACGGGTCTAGAATCGTTGATGCTTTATCTCTCTGCAATTCATATAATTTTTTTATGTCTGATTTCTTTAAAAATGTACAACAAAGGGGACCACTGGTCTCCCTATTTATGTACAATACAAGGTGACCTCTGGTCCCCCTTGTGATGTAAAATATAGAGTGACCTAAGGTCCTCATAATGATCTACAACATAGGGTGACCTCTTACCCCCTATTGATGTATAAGGTGACATCCGTTTCCCCTTATGATGTACAAAATAATCTGACGTCTGCTCTTGTACAGTATAAGGTGACCTATGGTCCCCTTTCTGTTGTGCAATATCAAGATGACCATTAGTCTCCATTATGAAATAACATATAAGGTGACCTTTGGTCAACTATTTGATGTAAAATATTAGTTTACCTCTGGTCCACCTAGTAACGAACGTTAAAACTGAACTGAAGGCTCTGTCCCCCTACTGATGTACAATATAAGGTGACCTCTGGTCCCCCTACTGTTATCTCCTACTGATGTACAAAATAAGGTGTCCTTTCGTCCCCCTAATGTTGTACAATATAAGGTAACCCCTGCCCCCTACTGTTGTACAATATAAGGTGACCCCTGGTCCCCTATTGTTGTACAATATAAGGTGACCCCTTGTCCCCCTACTGATATACAGTATAAGGTGACCTCTGGTGCCCCTACTGATGTTCCCTACTTATGAACAATATAAGGTGACCTCTGTTCCCCCTTCTGATGTACATAAAAGGTGTCCTATGGTCCCACTACCGATGTACAATATAAGGTGACCTCTGGTCACCCTACTGGTGTACAAAATAAGATGACCCCTGGTCCCCCTACTGATTTACAATATAAGGTGTCCTCTGTTCCCCCTACTAATGTCCCCAACTTATGAACAATATAAGATGTCCCCTGGTCACCCTGCTGTTGTACAATATAAGGTGTCCTCTGGTCCCCCTACTGATGTACAATAAAAGGTGTCCTCTTGTCCCCCATATGATGTATAATATAAGGTAACCTCTGGTCCCCCTACTGATGTACAATATAAGGTGCTCTCTGGTCCCCCTACTGATGTACATTATAAGGTGTCCTCTAGTTCCCCTACTGATGTACAATATAAGGTGACCTCTAGGTCCCCTACTAATGTACAATACAGGGTTACCTCTGGCCCCCCTATTGATATAAAGTGTAATATTAAATGTCCTCAGGTCCCCTAATGATGTTCAATATAAGGTGACCGAAGGTCCCCTACTGATGTACAGTATAAAGTGGCCTCTGGTCCCCCTACTGACCTCTAGTTCCCCTACTAATGTACAATACAGGCTTACCTCTGGTCCACCTATTGATAGAAAGTGTAATATTAAATGTCCTCAGGTCCCCTAATGATGTTCAATATAAGTGACCGAAGGTCCCCTACTGATGTACAATATAAAGTGACCTCTGGTCCCCCTACTGAAGTTCCCTACTGATGTTAAATATAAGGTGTCCTCTGGGTCCCCTACTGATGTACAATATAAGGTGACCCCTAGCCCCCCTACCAATGTACGAAATATGGTGTCCTCTGGTCCCCCTACTGATGTACAATATAAGGTTACCTCCTGTCCCCCTATTGATATAAAATATAAGGTGACCTCTAGTCCCCCTACTGATGTACAATATAAGGTGCCCTCTGGTCCACTATTGATCTAAAGTGTAACATTAGGTGTCCTCTGGTCCCCCTACTGATGTATAATATATGGTGACCTCTGGTCCCCCTACTGATGTACAATATAAGGTGACCTCTGGTCGCCCTACTGATGTACAATACAGGGTTATCTCTGGCCCCCCTATTGATGTAAAGTGTATTATTAAGTGTCCTCTGGTCCCCTACTGATGTTCAATATAAGGTGACCACAGTTCCCCTACTGATGTCCCCTACTGATGTTAAATATAAGGTGTCCTCTGGGTCCCCTACTGATGCCCCCTACTGATGTACAATATAAGGTGCCCTCTGGTCCCCCTATTGATCTAAAGTGTAACATTAAGTGTCCTCTGGTCCCCTACTGATGTTCAATTTAAGGTGACCACAGGTCCCCCTTCTGATGTACTATTTAAGGTGACCTCTGGTCCCCCTACTGATGTACAATATAAGGTGTCCTCTGGGCCCCTACTGATGTACAAATAAGATGATTACTGGTCTCCCTACTGATTTAGAGTATAAGATAACTTTTGTTCCCCCTTCTTATGTAAAGTGCATTATAAGGTTTCCTCTGGTCCCCTTCTGTTTTTCAATTTAAGGTGACCTCTTGTCCCCCTACTGATGTACAATATAAGGTATCCTATGGTCCCCCTACTGATATACAATATAAGGTTACCTCTGGTCCCCCTACTGATGTACAAAATAAGGTGGCCTCTGGTCCCCCACATGATGTAGAACAGAAGATGACATCTGGTCTCCCTTTTGATGTGTACAATATAGGGTGACCTATGGTCGCCCTAAAGATGTACGATATAAAGTGACCTCTTGTCATATTAACATTTTATTACCTCTGGTATTCGCATAAAGATTATGGAAACAAATGGAAGTCTTATATTGTCCATCAATAAGGATTTCATACTTCACAAATTGTAGTATATGAATGAGACAAAGGTAATCTTATGTTGTACATTATTTCGATGTTATTGAAAGTTGTAAGCAGGCAATAATTCAAAATCATGGTATGTGTAGAATTATTTTTCAAATCCTCTCAAAAAAAGAATTGCGACTAATTTTTTGACCGAGGAAAAAGTGCACAATTTCTCCGAATTCTCTAAATGAACATGTATGTAATTGGAATTTGGAGGATTAGTCAACTTGCTTGTCTTCAAATACAGTATATGTATCCCAAAGTTAAATAACAATTGGTGCATTTTTTAAATTTTATTTCCTTTTTTAATGTAGCTTTGATGGGTTTATGAATTTGATGTGTTAATTCCGGGGAAAGGGGAGGAGAACTCCATGCAACCCCAAACTTTGTAATACAGGGTGTACATTTTCTTTGTAAGATAAATAAAAATCAGGGATTTCCGGCAAAGAGTGTTAAAGTGATGAGGTCGCCTATTTAAGCATGACATAATAAGGAAGACAAAAGAGACATTAAATAATTTATTAACAAATAATTATTCCATTATGTTAAAGGATTGGTGAAAAGTCTGAGCGAAATGAAAAGGGGGTGGTAGGGGGCAAAATCTTCACACACACACACACACACCCACTCACACACACACACACACCTTGTTAGAGATCTCCGAATGCAGAGACTGGACGTACGTCGTTTGCTCTGAGTCGCTTACTATCAGTAAGGAGATCAGAGGTTAGACACTGTGTTATATAGATACTATAACCTTACATGGAATAATAAAATCATAGGGGAGACCACAGGTCACCCAACATAATCCATAAATGTTAAACTCTAATATATCATATATCTTATTATATTGCAGTTAATGTTGCTCAGCAACCCCCCTCCCCCTCTTTGTTTTCTAATACCCACCACAGATGGTTATTCCCTTGACAAAAATAAATTTTCTGCTTTTTTTTTTACACTGTAAAGGCTTCACAGTATTATGATTTATTCTATTTTCACTTTACGTGTGCAACGCACTACATTTTGTAGCGGAGTAAACAGACCCGATAGACGTGAACTGCGCGGGGGACCTAAGGTCCTAGTTCAGCGTACGTTTTATCCTTCTGCCATAATTATGCAGCAATATACATGTACGTTCATCACCCGCATACGAAGTTTATATATCTCAGTTGATTCGATACGCAAGAATATGCTCTACGTATGAAGTTAAACAATTTCTAAAACGAGGTAAATTATTGACAAAACAAGTTGACGAAAGAGGAATATCAGCAGCTCTTACAAGTCTTTATTTCGTAAGTTCTATGGTCGATACAATGACCCTCAGCAAATACAATTTATCACTGAGTCAAATGCTGACTGACGTTTTTCATATTTATTGTTAGTCCATTATTTATACATTGATTTTCCGTTATTTCTCGATCATGACAAGGAGCACAAGGTGGGTGTGACTGGTTGGCAGGGAATGCTCACTCCTCCTTGGCACCGGATCCCATCTCTGATGTGTTTGAGGTGTGCGTTTGTTCTGCTCCTATATCTCCATATGTTTCAAAGATATCCGAGATTAAAAACAATAAGCGATTTTTTCTGACCCGGCAATAAATATCAGACACAGTTTAAAGTCACTTTAACTTTAGAAACGTGGGAAATTAAAGTTCCAAATCGGTGAAAAATTTAATTTGAACGTAAATTGCAAATATTGTGTAAATCTACACTTAATTTCGTATTTTACTTTTTAACTCAGGTACGCCATATATTAATGGCTACTGAACATACCGGACTATTCAAATACTTCTATCAATATCTTCTTGAACCCCTCAATGGTATAAAATTAATGCCTGTTATAATAGTTGATTTTATAGATATGTCCATTACTTATGTTTCAAAGCCTATTCTCGTTCGTCGGATTTTCTCCATTTCTTTTGAATTACATGTACTTCAAAAGGATTATTTTAAGCACACCTGATGGACTTACATGATGTATGTAAGCAAGAATTAGAAAGTGATAATTTCTTTGAAATCTCTTTAGGGCGAGACAATTTAATTTCTGAAATGAAAACGTTCTTCATGACATGTATACAACAAAGATCATTACATAATAATGAAGAAACAAAATGTCCATGAAAACAACTTTTTTCAAAAGCAAAGGGCTCTAGGGTGATTATGAGTGAAGACATGTAGTGAGACATGCATCAAATTGAACATCTACACTTTCAAGCATTATGTTATTTTTAAATGTCTATAATGAAAAAAAAACACAACGCAATCAAAATTCTCTTATTTTTTATGCAAATTGTTTCGGAGTTATAATTATTTTAGCTTAGTGCTTCAAGACATAACTTGATATTTTTCACAATAATTGATTACTTAGTATATTACGTTTTTGCTTGGATATAAAAGGAAGAATGATACACTCTATTATTCCTTGTCTCGCTGAAAAAAATATCAGATTCACAAGACAATTTTTATCCAAATGTCACCCCACAGAATTGAATATGTCTTTTATGTATTTGTAATATAAATGATTTGTAATGACTATCAAATTTTATAGAAAGACACATGCTTGAAACAAAGCTCTTCATTTTTGCAGTTGAGAGGCACTTCCCCTTTTATGTAATATAAAAAGGAAATGTCTTTTTGAAAAGATGAGCGAACAGTGTATGTGAATAACTATATTTTTAAAGTATAAAGACCAATTTCTGACTTTAATATTATTTAAAATTATAAAATTATGACATTCAATTTGTTAACAAAATTTTTCTGTGAATTTTTTTTCAACTGAAATCTATATATTTTTTTTTAAGTGGGGCATTCATGGGTTCAAACTAAAGTAATGAAAAACCTATTACTATACATGTATTTTCTTTGAAATTGACACTCTATCATGTATTCGATTCCTAAACTATATAACTCATGACAAAAAATGGCCTTTGAATCGTTTTGTGATACATGTGTACATATCTATATTCTGTCTAAACGGATTTCAAATATTTTTCGTGATGATAGGAATGTTGTATCTTATAAGTGTATTTTTAAGGATTAAAGTGATTTTTGCTCCATGTTTTTTATGGACCGAAATATGTAAAATATCTTTACATAATTTTAAATAAAATGGTTCTTTACATAATTTTAAATAAAATAGAGCAAAAAACCATTCAAATGTTAAAATTGCGTTATAGTATGAATGAAATATCCGTTTTGTCCCCTTCCATGATTGGTACAGGAAATATTTTGTAAAAAAATATTTCCGAGAAAAACAGTGCAATTAGTTTAAATTTATTGCATAAGTACTTTAAAAACTAATTCATATAGCCTAATTATTTTTTAAAAGTGAAATGAAGGCCCGTGTGGCGCAGTGGTTAGAGTGCTCGTTCTTAAGTTGACAGCTTGAATTCCACTTGGGACGTGGAGACATTTCCTTCGGATAAGACCGTATAAACCGAGGTGTCGCAGTAGGTGCTAGCACGACAAAGGTCCTTCGCCAAGAGTGTGCTTAAAACAGATATAAATTTTCAGTTCTGCGATGGCAAGATAATTTATAATGGCGTCTCAAAATGACTAGACAAATTATCCAAGGATCAATGAACAAACAAACAAACAAAATGATTTATATAAAGAGAGATAAAAAAAAATCAATGAGACGTTTATCGCTCTTTCGAGTAAAATGAAAAAAGGTTCCTAAAACTTACATTAAAGATAATTACCACTTGTCAAAATAAACAAGGCTAAAATACTTCACAAGTAAGCTCTTTCTACATAGCTTTTGTATATTGGTTTTTATGCAGAAATCGTATGACGATTACTGAGTATATCTCTAACTCTAAAGGGCATTACGTGAGACCATGTATACAATATACAGTGTAATTTAATTGTTTATATGTTGTGGTTTGTGTCACGATTGCCATTTTTTCCCCAAATATCAATGTCAATGTTAAGTCCGGTGAGATTAAGAAAGAAAAAAAAACATCTCTAAGAGCCAGGAGAATAGATTATTGTCATTTCAATTTATGTTATGGCTTTTATATAGTGTCTTGTCCTAGGCTTAAAGCAGATTATGATTCGTAAATTGACACAGGCCATTTTAGATTATACTACCCGACATTTTAACACTAGGGTATACCCTTCGCATTCGTTACACCTAAAAAAAATTATTGTCATGGGTATCCGGCGTGGAATGGCGCAATCTGCTTAAAATCAGATCTTTGTTACGCTCCGAAATTCTGATGGTCACAGTCCTAAAAAAGCGATAGACATGGGAATTTTTGATTAACAGGACACGCTTCATGTATCTATAGTACTGTTCTAATCGTTGTATCAGGGGAAAATATTCGGAAAATTAATTACTTCAAACTTAGATGTTTAGAAATTCAAAATATCGCGTTTAGATGATTAAAGACTTTGCAATTTCTGAGTCCAGCTGCCTTACTTGTCAAAGACCCTTGAAGTTTCATTATATTATTTTTATATTAATTCATTTCATAATTTGGGATTTTGCAAATCAAAGATGTAGAATTTATTTATATAACAAAAT
>NW_026923806.1:0-22295 GCF_032062105.1 Saccostrea cuccullata | reverse complement strand
TCTTCAGGATATCCCAGCTGTACCCCTCCAGCTTCTCCAAGTGTCAATCACCCTGTAGCTCCATCAAATGTCAGTTCTCCTGCAAGTGCTGCATCAGTGGAAAGTTCATCCCGAGTAGAGACTCCTGCTGTTCAAACTGTGACAAACTTAGTTTCAAATATTCCAACCGGCCGTGCACAGTCTGCTTCTCAGAATGCAGTTGCTGCTCCTGTTGCTTTACCACCAGCAACTGAAGTGAGTGCACCTGCCTCTGAACAATCAAACATTAATGTACAAGTTGTTAATGTTATTCAACCTTCTCAGGTTTCTGACTCAAGTCATGTTCAAAACATGGCTACAGTGTCAGAATCTTCAGTGTCAGAGGGAACAGAGCCAGTAGAAAAGACCAGTCCCACGGCACACACAGACAGTAGTCAAGATAATAACCAGTAAAAATCATGTATGAAATGTTTATTTATGTGATTTACAAAGTTATTGTATATAACAATGGACTTTTATTAGATCTGCAAATAAAAAAATTTGCAATATAATTATTTGCTTACCATTGTTTTACCAATTTAGTAAGTGAAAATAGGTGATGTATTCAAGTAGGTTAATGTTTTAGGACAAGGTCTCATTGATATACCGGGTATGTCCTATTGATGTCTAGTGATGCTTACTTCAAGACTGCTTCAGATGCTTATCTGAATCAATAGGTTAAAGGTTATGGAATAGTTTTCACATTGATGATGCATGTAGAAATATACACCATCAGATTGTCTAGGGATGCTAGATTTATTTTAAGAATTAGTGAACAGGTTACATTTATGAACCAGGTCCATTCCAAGTTCACTTATATTTCAACTGGACCAAATTGCATGTGCAATGATGATGCATCTTTACGGATACAATTTTTAGCTCACCTGAGCTGAAAGCTCAAGTGAGCTTTTCTGATCACCCGTTGTCCGTCCGTCTGTCTAGCTGTCCGTCCGTAAACTTTTTCACATTTTCAACTTCTTCTCAAGAACCACAGGTACAATTTTAACCAAACTTGGTAAAAAGCATCCTTGGGTAAAGGTGAATTTAAATTGTTAAAATCAAGGGCCAAGTCCCTTTCCAAGGGGAGATAATCAAGAAAATATAAAAATAGGGTTGGGGTCACTAAAAAATCTTCTTCTCAAGAACCACTGGGCCAGAAAAGCTGAAACTTATGTGGAAGCATCCTGGGGTAGTGTAGATTCTAAATTGTTCAAATCATGACCCCCGGGGGTAGGGCGGGGCCACAATAGGGAATCCAAGTTTTACATAGAAATATAGAGGAAAAAACATGGAAGCATCCTGGGGTAGTGTAGATTCTAAATTGTTAAAATCATGGCCCCTCGGAGTAGGGCGGGGGCACAATAGGGAATCGAAGTTTTACATAGAAATATATATGGAAAAATCTTTGAAAATCTTCTTCTCAAGAATCATTGGGCCAGAAAAGCTGAAACTTACATGAATCTTGGGGTAGTGTAGATTGTAAATTGTGCAAATCATTACCCCTTGGGATAGGGCTTGGTCACAATTGCTATTACAAAGGGGGGAAATCTGATAAAGAACAGCATGGCCAAAGTTTCTCAGGTGAACATGGTTGACTTTTGTGAATGTAAGTATGTGTAGAGTGTGTATGTATGCGTTGTTTTTGAGCTTTAGTGCACCTTCTCTAATGTTCTGTGTAATAAGAATGAAAAATTTTCATGACATTTTATACGACAACTAAAATGACCAACAAAGTAGAAATGTTAGGTATATTGAGTATGAATGTAAGAGGTTTCTCCTCTAACAGCCAAAAACGTAGAGATGTGTTTAATTGGGTTAGAAGTAAAAATATCTCTATTGTTTGTTTTCAAGAAACACATAGTACTCATGAGACTTCAAGGTTATGGGAATCAGAGTGGGGTTACAAATCCTATTTCAGTAGTTATACAAGCAGCTCAGCTGGAGTCGCAATACTTTTCAAAAATAACTTTGAATTAGATATCCATTCAGTTTGCCTCTAAATATACACTCATTCATATTGGACTTTCCAAGGAAGAAGTCAAAATAATTCTATAATTATCACCGTACATGTATTCGTCAAATTGAACATAAAATTTTCAGATGACCATATCAACTCTGAGCCTCACATATGTATTTTAAAATACTTAATTCATAACCAGTCTGAAATAACAGAATTTAATTAATGATTGAAGTAAATTACTTAATTAGATTCAAATAAATAATTTCCCCATAATTTGGAACTTTTTAAATTTACTTTCTCAACGACATAAAATATTATTTTAGTACAAAGCGTTTTTGATGAATTTATCAAAATGTGCAAACTGATTTAAGTATTTGGTCGGGAAAAAAACCCATTGAAAATACAACCCGATTAATTTGTCAATGCCTATCTCCCCCCCCCCCCCCCACACACACACACACACACACTCTCTCTCACACTCTCACATTTTTTAAAAAAACATAGTTTAGTTTATTATGATAGTTTGAAATTTGTTCTTGTACTAAACAGTTTTATTTTCTACATTCACATTGGGTTTGCGTCACCCATTATCATATTTATAGATATCACCTCTCGGCACACCTCGGCCAATTCATACTGGCAAAGGAATCAGCAAAGGTTTGTCGAATGAGATTATTTAGCACATGTATGCTGACGATGCAGTGTGGTCAGTTAAAATCATTTGTGTTTTAATTGGATTATATGGATTATATTTCATGAATTCGTTGTCACGACCTATGACATTCGGTAAGTACAAGATTTAGCATAGATTGCATAAAAATAAATAAATGCAAATGGTTAGGTTGAAGTTCAAAAAGGGTCAACATGGTCAAAGATCATCGCATGCCACAGTCGACAAATTTCACATTGTCAAGTTATCTCCCGTTGCGGACATTCAGTATATAACAGACGCAGATCCAGAATTTTTTTTTTCAGAAAGGGGGGGGGGGGTGTCACACCTCAGTCAAAAAAATCAGCCCAAGATTTCCTGAGATGGAAATAAAAAATAATAATAAAAACAATGATGGTGGAGTCCCTGTTTTCTAAGGGGGAGGATGTCCAAAGTCATTTTTATTCTCTACAGTACATATATAGTCTTATTTAAATAACTGCTAATTCCAGGGGGGGGGGATCTGATCTCCCTAGCCACTGACTCCCTGTACCTGAAATGACAATTGATCTTATGACTCCATAATAGTAGAAAATTTTTTCAATTGACTATTTATACATATTTTGTTTCCTATGTTTATGTATTTTTGTCTGTCCACGGAAACTTTAACCTTGCCCATATTTTTTAAGTGGATTGGGCTATACACATGGCTTCAATATTTCATAGGTAAATTTCTTTTGGCAAAACCTTTTAATGGGTACCACCAATTTTGACCTCTTGATCTCTTGACCTTGGATTTTGACCCAATTTTACAAGAAAAATACCTTGAACTTGGCGTAAGTTTTGAACAGGTGGTGCTAGGACTTTCATGCTCTTACATGTGTAATCATTGTGAACTTTCAACAGGTATAATTATTTTTGACCTAGACCTTAGAGTTGAATCCAATTTAACTTTAACCTTGGCAATAACTTTTGAACAGGTGAGGAAGTTCTAGGGATTTCTCCCTTTTTTCACATGTGTATTCCTTGTGACAAGACTTTCCCTTTGATACCAACAATTTAGACCCTTTGACCTTGACCTTGGAGTTTGACTTACATTTGAGAAACTTCAACCTTTGCCAAAAGCTGCCATAACAGTTGCTGTCACAACAAACAAACAAATTACTAAAAAAAAACACAGAATACATGTACATATTTTATATTCAACAGATATCATCTCTGGTCATATCCTCAGTTTCCCCCTCTAATGAGACATGGTGATATATAATTTTAAAAAATAATTATAAGAGTTGAATAGGTTGTTCATATTGAAATATACTAAGCTCTGAGGATTAATTATATATACCAGTTTAGCTTTATTTTGCTACCCAAAGCACCTTGGTTAACTATTTATAAGCATACTGTTTTCTGAAATGTACTGATTTCTGTTGTCCATCTGTTTGTCTGCAAACTTTTCACATTAACTTCTTAAGAACCACTAGGCTAATTTCAACCAATTTACATTTAAATATGCAGGGTACTTTTTAAGCGCCCGGATCGATAAGATCCGGGCGTATATATTTTTGTCCTGTCTGTTTGTCTGTTTGTCTGTTTATCTGTTTGTCTGTTTGTCAACTTTAACCTTGGCCATAACTTTTGAACAATAAGGGATAGAGACTTCATATTTGGTAAGCATACTCCACTAATAAAAACCTTTCAAATGACTTCAAGGTCAATGACCTTGTGACCTTGACTAAGACTTATATGCTAAAAATAGCTTTTTCCACTGTTTGTCATAACTTTTGAACCATAGGAGATAGGGACTTCATATTTGGTATGCATACTCCACTAATAGAGTCCTTTCAAATGACATCAAGGTCAATGATCTTGTGACCTTGACTGTGACCTATATGCTAAAAATAGCTTTTTTACACTTTTTGCCATAACTTTTGAACCATCAGAGATAAGGACTTCATATTTGGTATGCATACTCCACTGATTAAGTTCTTCCAAATGACACCATGGTCAATGACTTTGTGACCTTGTGTGACCTTGACTGTGACGGATATGCTAAAAATAGACGGCAAGGTCAATGATTACCTTGACTGTGAGGGATATGCTAAAAATAGCTCTTTACACTTTTTGCCACAACTTTTGAACCATGGGAGATAGGGACTTCATATTTAGTATCATACTCCACTGATTAAGTTCTTTCGAATGACACCATGGTCAATGACCTTGTGACCTTGACTGTGATCAATATGCTAAAAGAAGATTTTTTTAACTTTGTTGCCGCCGGGCGCGAGTGTTTCACAAACACATCTTGTTCCAACATAAATCTTCTTCTCAAGAACAGCAAAGACATTTATTGTCCCCATTTTTGCTAAAGGTCAATCTGCCTATCTGTCACATAAATAAATCTCATTTTGAATGAGATTGATTGTTTGTCAATACTGCCTATCTGATATGGAGACACAATAAATTTAACCTTGGCCTTTGAGCATCATGGTCGTATATTTTGAATTTTAGTCGCCTTTTACGACAAGCAAGGGGGTATAGGACTTTTATATTAAATATTAAATGTATTATAGTATTAAATGGGACAATACCATTCTACATACAATATGATTTTCATTACCCATGATCTTGAAGTTTGACCTAATTTCCTTAAAAAAATTAATTGCTTTGAATTGATCATTTTGAAAGATAAATGAAAGGGCATTCATATTACCTGTGATAAGACCTTCCAAAATGTATCATGACTTTTTGACTCTGTGACCTTGACCTTCAAGTTTAACTTAGTTTTCATTAATGTTGTATTTCCTTTTCATTGAGAAGAGATTTGACTTTCACATTTCAAGTGAACATTACCCATAACAAGAGGCTCCCAACATGCTATGATTTTTTACCCCTTGACCTTGATGTTTTAACAAAATTTCAAAAGAGTGAACTCTCCCAAAAGATGATAAGACCACTGTTTAAAACAAAAAAGGAGTTTAGGGAAGACTGGGCTTTTTCCATAAAAAACGTCATTTTTCAACCCTCATTTGACCCCCCGGGCAAAATCAAAATTCCGAAACCTAACTGCACATCTACATGACCCAACCAACCATCTCCCAAAGATGATTAGGATGCTGAATAAAATGTAAGAGGAGTTCAGGGGAAGATGGGGCTTTTTCCATAAAAAACATCATTTTTCGACCCTTATTTGACTCCCCAGGGCAAAATCAAAATTCCAAAACCTTACTGCACATCTACATGACCCCACCAACAATCTCCCAAAAGCTGGTTAGGCTACTGAGTAAAATGTAGAAGGAGTTCAGGGAAGACGGGGCTTTTTGGACAAAAAGCGTCATTTTTCGACCCCCATTTGACCCCCTGGGGCAAAATCAAAATTCCGAAAGCTTACTGCACATCTACATGACCCCACCAACCATCTCCCAAAAGCTGGTTAGGCTACTGAGTAAAATGTAGAAGGAGTTCAGGGAAGACGGGGCTTTTTGGACAAAAAACGTCATTTTTCGACCCCCATTTGACCCCCCGGGGCAAAATCGAAATTCCAAAACCTTACTGCACATCTACATGACCCCACCAACCATCTCCCAAAAGCTGGTTAAGCTACTGAGTAAAATGTAAGAGGAGTTCAGGGAAGACGGAGCTTTTTGCTTAAAAAACGTCGTTTTTCCACCCCCATTTGGCCCCCTGGGGCAAAATCAAAATTCCGAAAGCTTACTGCACATCTACATGACCCCACCAACCATCTACCAAAAGATGATTAGGCTACTGAGTAAAATGTAAGAGGAGTTCAGGGAAGACGGAACTTTTTGCTTAAAAAACGTCATTTTTCGACCCCCATTTGACCCCCTGGGGCAAAATCAAAATTCCGAAAGCTTACTGCACATCTACATGACCCCACCAACCATCTCCCAAAAGCTGGTTAGGCTACTGAATAAAATGTAGAAGGAGTTCAGGGAAGACGGGGCTTTTTGGACAAAAAACGTCATTTTTCGACCCCCATTTGACCCCTGGCAAAATCAAAATTCCGAAAGCTTACTGCACATCTACATGACCCCACCAACCATCTCCCAAAAGCTGGTTAGGCTCCTGAGTAAAATGTAGAAGGAGTTCAGGGAAGACGGGGCTTTTTGGACAAAAAACGTCATTTTTCGACCCCCATTTGACCCCCCGGGCAAAATTGAAATTCCAAAACCTTACTGCACATCTACATGACCCCACCAACCATCTCCCAAAAGCTGGTTAAGCTACTGAGTAAAATGTAAGAGGAGTTCAGGGAAGACGGAGCTTTTTGCTTAAAAAACGTCATTTTTCGACCCCCATTTGACCCCCTGGGGCAAAATCTACATGACCCCACAAACCATCTCCCAAAAGATGATTAAGCTATATGTAAAATGTAGGAGGAGTTAGGGAAGAAAAGTGTGACAACGACGGACGGACGGACGGACGGACGGACGGACATGAGTAACAACAATATACCCGAACTTTCTTTAGAAAGTGCGGGTATAATGACAGTAATAGAGGAAAAGGTTCTTGGAAATTTAATTGTCAGTTATTACATGAAAAGGAGTATATAGAAAAAGTAAAGCAATGTATTTCAGAAACAATTAAAGAATATATGATATCAGGAGATATTGAGCAAAGGGAGAGTATTCAATTTAGTATAAGTAATCAATTTTTCTGGGAAGTCTTGAAAATGAAAATCAGATCCTTAACAATAGAATATTCTTCCATAAGGTCCAAAAAACAAAAACTAGAGAGGAAAAAATTAGAAAAAGAAATCTTAGATTTGGAAGAAAAAGTCAATATTTCAGGAAAAAAAGAAGATATTTTGACACTGAAGAAAAAAAACAAACTTTACAAAATTCTAGGTCGAACTATATAGAGGGTTTAATGTTACGCTCAAAAGCTACTTGGTATGAAATGGGTGAAAAAAATTCTGAATACTTTTGTAAATTAGAAAGAAGAAATTATGTAAATAAAACAATATCTGAATTAATAGACTCAGATGGTAATCATATTGCAGACCAGTCTGCCATTCTGGATGAACAAAGGTCTTTTTTCTCAAACTTGTACAAAAGTAAAAAGGATAATAATAATAATGAAACATCTTTGTGTGAAAATATCTTTTTACAACATAATGTCCTTAAATTATCTGATGAACAAAGTGACAATTGTGAAGGTTTTTTGAAACTTCAAGAATGCACAACATCATTAAAAAATATGAAAAACAAAAAATCCCCAGGATCAGATGGGTTTACAGTGGAATTTTACAAATTTTTCTGGAAAGATATAGGTATTTTTGTTATGAAATCTTTAAATGAAGGGTATATAACTGGAAAACTTTCACAGTTTCAATCTCAGGGGGTAATTACATGCATTCCAAAAGAGGAAAAGGATAGAAGATATATGAAAAATTGGAGACCTATTTCATTGTTAAATGTAGATTACAAAATTGGTTCTAGTACCATAGCAAATCGCATTAAGAATGTGTTGTCCAGTATTATAAGTGATACCCAAAAAGGTTTTATAAAAGGGCGTTTCATAGGTGAAAACACTAGGTTTTTATATGACTTAATAGATTACCTTAAAGATAAAAAACAATTTGGTTTGCTCCTATTATTAGATTTCGAAAAAGCTTTTGATTCTTTAAAATGGGATTTTATTGTTAAAGCATTAAAGTCTTTTAATTTTGGAGATTCATTAGTTAAATGGTTTAAAACCTTTTACTCAACCAGTACAAGCTGCGTGATAAGTAATGGAAACTTATCCTCCTTTTTTAATCTTGAACGTGGATGTAGACAGGGAGACCCTTTGGCACCATACATTTTTATCATTACTGTAGAACTACTTGCGATCTCACTGAAGAATAATGGAAAACATAAAAGGTATATCGATTAATGGGAAAGAAAATAAACTAGGACAATATGCAGATGACTCTTTTTTAACATTAGATGGAAGTGAAAAGTCTTTGAGAGAATCAATGAAAATAATCGAAAAATTTGGACATGCGTCTGGTTTAAAGCTTAATATTTCCAAATCTCAAGCAGTCTGGTTGGGAAGCAAGGCAGGATCAAAACAAACTCTATGTGATGACTTAAAAATTAATTGGAGTGCTGATACCTTTAAGCTCTTAGGAATAATTTTCACAAAAAACTTAGAAAATATTGTGTCTGTCAATTATCGACCCAAAATAAATTCTATTAAAAAATTGCTTGCATCATGGGCGAAAAGAGATTTGACCCCAATAGGAAAAATTACAGTAATTAAAACCCTTGTTATTCCAAAATTTGTACACCTATTCTCAGCTCTTCCAAATCCATCAAAGGAATTACTTAATGAGATCAATAAAATTTTATTTCAATTTATTTGGGCATACAAGGTGGAAAAAGTAAAAAGAAATACATTGATAGGAAAAATTGAAGAAGGTGGACTAAACATGATCCATTTATCCTCCTTCATTTCATATATAAAACTTAAATGGGTTAAGAGAGTCCTTACAGACAACAGTGGAGCATGGCAGCAATTATTATCCTGTATTTTTAATCAAAAAGATTTTAACTTTGTTTTTTATTTAACCAAAGAAAAACTCAGAATTTTTGAATCATATAGGTAATGATTTTTGGAAAGATGTTATAAAAGCTCTTATAATTGTTAAAAAGATTGTTTGAGTGCTACAGATTATTTATATACTGATATTAGAAATTTTGTTGATATCAAAAAATGGAGTTTTTACAAGACTTGGGTAGAAAAAGGTTTTAAAGTATTGAAAGACTTGTTGTCAGATGATGGAAAATTTAGGTGTTTTAATGATGTTAAAAAAATCATTGGTACTAATAATTTTTTAAACTATTTTAACATTGTATCAAATGTACCAGCAAGAGTAAAAAGGGAAGTAACTGTTTATATGACAGAAAGAGGCAATCAATTTGCAGCACCAGAGAAATGTGTTATACAAAAAATGATATCTGTGACAGTAAAAATTTCTGTATAAAATTATAAAAGATAAGAATTTTGTCACACAGAATCCAAAAAGTTAAAATGGGAGATTTATTTAAATGAACCTATTACAGAAAAACACTGGGAATTTTTCCTTCGGAATGCTTCAATTTGTACAAAGGACACCAAAATAATTTATTTTCAATATAGAATTCTTATGGGCTTCCTTGCCACAAATTCTTTTCTTCACAAGATAAAAATTACTGAAAACAATTTTATGTTCTTTCTGTAAAACAGATCCAGAAACATTGATTCATCTTTTTTATGATTGTAAACTTGTAACTATTTTTTGGAAAGATTTTGAAAATTGGTATCAAGCATTTGAAAATGATTATGTAATTTCAAAACAAAAGGTGATGCTGGGTAATATTGAAGGAAGTTGTTTAAAAAATTTTCTCATCTTGTTAGCAAAAAAGTATTTGTATTACTCAAGAACTCAATGTACTATACCTAAATTTACAGAAGCTGTTAACATTTTTAAGTATTACAGGAAAATAGAAAAATATTGTGAGAGCAATTTTCATTGTAGAACTAGAATGTATAGTAAATGGGCAATGTTTGATTTGATTTGTCATACATAAGTTCAATTATCACTTAAGGTGTAATTATAAAAGCTGGTATTTTGGGAAAGGTGCACAGAGTGCGTGTGGTGTGTGAGGGTGTGTTTGTGTGTGTATTTTGTTTCTTTTGTAAGTATGAAAATATTCAAAAATAAAGCATTAAAAAAAAAAAAGTTTCTCAGGTGAGCGATTTGGCCCACGGGCCTCTTGTTCACATTCATTTTGGTTGCTGGAACTTAGTCAGACTGACCTGATATAGAAAACCTCAAGGATTTGTTGTCACTGCAAAGGTGGAGAATCCCCAGAAAATATATTAATTATACAATCATGAGTTAAGTGCATAGACCAAACTTATTAATTTGCACCAAAAATGTTAACATAAGAACTCCATATTCATTACACAGCAGGAAGTTGAATAGACATTTTAGATTTTGAGGTCACACGATCAAGGCCAAAAACTCAACAAGAGGCCCAGGGGCCACATGGCTCACCGGAGCACAATGGCTAGGAAAAAGCACATCAGATCAGAACTAAAAGTTTACTGAGGTTGGGGGAAGGGGGGGGGGGGGCTTGAATTTTAACCCCCCAGGGGGTCATGATTTGAATAAACTAGAATCAACACTACCTGAGGATTATTCCATATAAATATCATTAATCATGGCTTTGAAGTACTTGAGAAGAAGATTGTAAAAGGTTTCCCTATTTATTCCTATGTAAAACTTTGATTTGCCATTTTGGCCCAACCCTACCCCCGGGGGTCACGATTTGTACAAACTTGAATCTACACTACCTGTGGATAATTTCACATGAGTTTCATCTTTCCTGGCCCAGTGGTTATTGAGAAGAAGATTTTTAAAGGTTTTTCCTATATATTCCTATGTAAAACCTATATCAGCTATTATGGTCCCACCTTACCCCCATTGGGTCATGATTTGAACAAACTTGAATCTACACTATCTGAGGATGATTCCACATGAGTTTCATCTTTCCTGGCCCAGTGGTTCTTGAGAAGAAGATTTTTAAAGATTTTTCCTTTTTAATTCCTATGTAAAAACTATATCAGCTATTATGGCCCCACCCTGCCCCCTGGAGTCATGATTTGAACAAACTTGAATCTACACTACCTAAGGATGATTCCCTATGAGTTTCATCTATAGCCATGGTATTTGAGAGAAGATTTTGAAGATTTTTCCTATAAATTCCTATGTAAAACTTTGATCGGCCATTTTGGCCCCACCGTACCCCTGGGGGTCATGATCTGGAACAAATTTGAATCTACACTACCTGAGGATGATTCCACATGAGTTTCACTTTTCCTGACCCAGTGGTTATCGAGAAGAAGATTTTTAAATATGCTATTAATTTTTCTCTAATTCATAATTATCTCCCCTTGGAAAAGGGCGTGGTCCTTCATTTGAACAAACTTGAATCCCCTTCACCTAAGGATACTTTGTGGCAAGTTTGGTTGAAATTGGCTGAGTGGTTCTTGAGAAGAAGATGAAAATGTAAAAAGTTTACGACAACGCAGACGACAACAACGACTACAACAACGACAGACAACGGACAAATTTTGATCAGAAAAGCTCACTTGAGCCTTCGGCTCAGGTGAGCTAAAAATATCAATTTACAGTTGAATTTATTTGTCTATCAAATAAAGCAGTCAAGAGCATAGTCACAACTTCGATACTTCTCGAATGACTAATATTGTGAAAGTCCCTATGCGTCCGAGATATCAAGGTTTTGCAAGAATTCTATCTGACAGGCGATTAACAAGTATCCGAGTGATGATTTAAAATGGGAGTGTCTGAATGAAAGTTTTGTTTGATACGTTCTTGTCCATCCGTCCACCAAATGATCATCGTCGCAAACCACGGGTTTTGAGTCCGCAAGCTTTGAGAGAATCGACGTGAATCACCCGTGGGTTACCGACGATGCCAAATGATACAATCGTGGTGATCTATGCCTTACAACTGACTACATGTACATATATCTGCTGATTATTTTGTTACCATGGTTATATGTCTGATTTTTATTTTCCTTTTAAGAACAGATCTTTTATATTTAAATTTAAAAATTTGATAAATTCGAACTCGGGGAAATAAGATTTTCATTTAATATTAAAAGAATTTTTATTTTTGTTTAAGAAGTTGATTTGACTGCATGGTGGATGAAAATATTCGATTGGGTGGACTGGTGTAAATAAACAATATTATTATATGACTGAATAATTTCCATCTCTCTGATTGGCTGAGATCCAACTTGTTTTAATTCATTTCCAGGTCAATACAAGGATTTATTTCCTCTACATTGATCTAAAAATAGATTGGGAATTAAAGACAGTTTTATCTTTTATATTTAAATTTAAAAATTTGATAAATTTCACTGAACAACATCTTTTTTTTTACTTTTTGGCAGTCACTTTTCCCTGATAATACTCCTTTCTTTCAAAATCTATTTTATAAAAAGACTGACATTATATATTTCTTTCATGGCTACTAAAATTGATTTTTTAAAAAAATTCAAATTGATACAACTGGTAAGGTTTATTAACATTTTAATTCTGCTACTCTCTTGTATTTGGCTAGGACTTAATAAAATGCAAACAACTTGTTACAAGTAATGAGCTGTATCATTTTATTAGGTGGATGAAAAAGTATTCACCTCGCCCTTCGGGCTCGGTGAATGTAAATAAACAATAATATAGAAAAGCGCGGATACATTGCAAAGAACAAGGTTCACTTATGGCCCATTTAGGCCCTGTGAATTTGAAAAACTTAAACTGCTGAATTTATGTTAACAATGCATAAAATATCATTTAGACCTTTAATGATTTCATGTCTGTCAAAAATGAAGTAATTTCTGGCTATTCAATGCATTTTGACGTCACAAAATGCGCCAGTTTCCTCATATTCTTTGAAAAAAAATCAACAAAAACAGTCAATCTTTAAAGCTATTTTTCAATAATTAATATAGAGCGCGACCTCTGATCAAAAATAAGCAACTAATAAATGATAGTAGAAGTGTTTCTGGGGATGATACATGTTTTATTTTATTCGGTGAAGAGGGTGTGCTCGTGTATTTTTCTCTCTGGGAAGTACTCAAATATACCTGTTTACATAAAAATTCAAGAACATCGCAATTCCATAAAGCCTATGTTCCAAGACCTGGAGTTTAAGGAGAAAAATGTTAATAGGAATTGAAAGTACAAAGTCTCTATTTTGATGTTTAAAATGGAACATAAAGTGTTAGTCAATAAATTTGCATATCTACAGGGCCGTTTTAGGCATAAAGTGAACCGAGCTCTTTTCCTATCATCAAATTCATAGATCTTTAATAATATTTATTTACGAATGTGTCACAAGGGCAGATGAACAGACTCTCTAAGTTCTCGCGAGATCTCGCGTAATCTATGAAACGTTACCGGTGATGAAATTTTTTTCCGGAATAATTGTGACGTCATTTTACATTGCTATAATTTTAATGAAATCAACAAAAAAAGATCTAAAATAACAATTTTTAAAACAGATAACGTTTATCTTTAAATTTATTTTGGAAATATTGATTAAAAGTAACTTGCCTAGTATAGTATGCATCACCCAAACATATTTACATGTAAAAATCAGGCATGTATGACAATGTGAAGGCTAATAAATAATTTAAGCATTGGCGGGGGGGGGGGGGGGGGGGGGGTGGCAGCACGTCTATATTTTTCATTTTGAGGAACATAAATATAATACATGAATGAATTAATTAAATATACTAATTAATAAATAGGTAAATAAAATTTACAATGGGTGCTAAAAAAAAATAGATTACTTAGCTATAGATGGTGTAAATTATTTTTTTAATACATTGTAGACTAAATTATTTCCCCAGGCGTATGCCTGTACAGAGCCATTGTTAACACCATTGTTTTCTAAACATGTATAGAATTAGTTAAATAATATATAAACCAAATAACATTGGGGGCACGCTCGGGTCTTTGCCTCTCATAGTTTCTGCGGTTATGAAGGATTATTATGCGTGTATAAAATATAAGATAGCTAGGTACATTTAATGTCTTTAAAAACAAGTAACCCGCGCTTGAACATTTGAAGAGGGGGTCAAATAAATTGAATAATGCCTAATGCTATATGCCGAAAAAATGTGTCGCCTGACCATTTCCACAATCGCTCATTTAATGTGTAAATGCATCTCTATTGTTAAAAAAAACGACAGAAAACATGAATAAGGAATTCTGATCTAAAATGTTCTATTATTCATCTTAACTTTAACAGCTTTAGTACCGTCGCTCTCTGCTTGGAAAAATTCGGACATATAAAGAAGGGGCTGCATGGTTTCGACCATTAATATGTAAAAGAAATTATCAAGAATACATGAAGGAGTGAAATCAGATATCAATTTTAAAGCGGACTTAATTCCCAAGTGAACGACAAAAAAAGGTGCGGCGGCATAAATTAAAGTTTGTTTTTTTTTAAATTTTTTTTTTACAACGCTTAGAAAAAAATTTCCATTTCGACGTTAGAGATTGTGCGACAAATTAATTTTCAAAAAGATCATTTTGTAAAATATCGGATATCATTATAATTCTAAAGCAAGGAAAAACATAATATACAAGAAATAATACCCTCCTGAGCGATCCTCCCCCCCCCCCCCAAAAAAAAACTGCAAACATAAAAATATGTAATCAATCAAAACAAACTGAATAAATAAAAAAGAAATGAGCACCTTTTCTCCTTTGAGTGTACAAAGTTCTCATAGGATGATTGGTTAAGATTTGAAGTGACCTTAAACAAAGTTTGTGTCAGAGGTCAAGGTCACAGCAAATATCTTTACAATTTAAAAATATTTTTTTCTCATCTTAGCCCAGTCTGGTCATACTTCTTTCAAGACATGGGATCAGGATGAGGTGGAAGTCGAAGCAGACCTTTGTGTAAATTCCTTGTTAAAAAACTCCTTTCTCTAATTTAGATGATACCTCTAGACTCTAAGTTACATTATAATATATATAAGAGCTTATTTATTCAGTGTTTGAACAATTTATAAAATGGTGTAATTTCTTATAAAATAAGTTTATGAAACATAAATATTAATTAACATTGACATTTGAAATCGTCAAGTCATCAAGTTCTATGATCGATTCAATGACCTTGTCAGCAAATACTGTCTATCATTGAGTCAAATGCTGATGGACATTTTTCATATTAATTGTTAGGCTATTATCTACACACTGAATTGTCCATAGATTAATTTACATGTATTCCCCTATTTCATGACAAAGAGCACAGGCTGGATGTGACCAGTTGACAGGGGATATTCACTCCTCCATGGCACCTGATCCCTCTTCTGATGTTCTAAAGTTCCATGTTTGTTCTGCTCCTGATTTGAATTGTTTTAATGGACATTTGAGCTTGAATACTCTTCATTATCACCCTGCATATATTCAATTTTGAATTAATACCTGCTGTGACCTTGAACTACATGTATTTACAAAGTTTCTAGCTTAAAGAGTAATCATTCCTCTGATAAAAAGGTCAGAATTCAAGGTCAATGCAGACATTCATGTTGTTTGTCTGGAATATATGTACCAGTACATGTTCTTGAGCCACTTTTGCTCACGTTTATTGCTGCTCACCCCACACCTTGGGTGAGTGGTATGCATTGTTTGAATCAAGTGAAAGGTGTGAATTTTTTTTTTGTAAATGCCTTGTAAAGGGTATTTATTACTCCTTTAGTCCAATTCCATCACCCATACTGTATCATTGACAGAATTATATTTGCAAATTCTTTGATTTTATTACTTCTCTATTGTAACATGCATTTCCTTTTCGAAGGAGCATGCAGATATTTTGATTGTCACTAAGATTATAACAAAAAATAGTAAGACTAGCTACTTTTACTAGATTTATTAAAAACTTTTGAAAATATAAATAAGATTTAAGATGGAAATTGCTATTTAGTGCATTGACAAATATACAAAAAATAAAACAACACAAATTAAAACAAAAGATGTATGTGGAACACTTATGCACCTTCCCCCTTGAACAAGAAGCATAATTCTGTCTAAAATTGGTCGATCATACTCCAAAACAAAATCTGACCAAGATATATTTAATTAATTTCATTTCAGTTCATGCAACTCTAAGAGGAAATGAATGGTAACTGTTTGTGGACCCACAGACAGCAACAAAGCAATATGCCCTACCTTCTTCGAGGGGCATTATTAAATTGTACACAAAAACATGCTGGTGATAAAAAATATATATAGATAAAATGTAGCTACTTGTTCATCTTTTTGTAACACGAATGAGCATCTTTATGCATAATTATGTTACAATCACATCCAGATCATCATTATTATCATTTCACTCAAGGTTTGCTGTTTGGTTTGAACTTTATAGTCTTGTCCACTAGGAGATAAGTCCTGGATATTGACTAAACCCTGGTGATATACTGTTATTGTTGATGAATTCCTCTCCAAAAATTGCATAAATTAATGCAGTGGTAACTAAAAAAAATTACAAACATATTTATTGTATTTCTCCTTTCAAAGCTATAAATTATGTATTCAAATACATGCATGTATAATTACAATTGGTGAAATGAACAAATGCTCAAATATGAGAATTACTTGGTGAAAAATGCTGTCTTACACAATTCCCTACAAATCGTTAAAAATGGACTACTCCCCATGCATTAGTCAAGTAAACTAATCCCTGCTTCAAAATGTAGTTCCCAGTTATAAGTAATTCTCTAGATTTTGCTTTTGCCTTGGTGTGATATGTGAAAGGATTAATCCCAGTTTGTTAATTCAGTGAGCTAATCCCTGCTATAAAATCACACTCTCTGAATCCTCTAAATTTTATGTTTGTATCATATAATACATGTACATATACGGTATAATAAAATAGTTAAAAAGTATATCAATGAGGGGGTTAGCAAGATTCCAGTTCCCCTCGACCAGAACCATTTCCCTCGGCTTTGCCTAGGAAAATATCCCTGGTCTTGGGGAACTGGAATCTTGCTAACTCCCTCACTGATATACTTTAACTGTATACAAGTAATATAAACTCAATTACTAAGAATCAAACAAAATTTTGTTATAATTGAGATTTGAAGATGACTGAATTCTTATTAATTTCTTGAATCATATGCATTATAATATTCTTGGTCCACTATTTATCTTCTTAACACAAGATTGATTTAAAGACTCAGTCTTGGCTATTAACTTGAGAAAATAATTTTTATACAAGGCACATAGGCGTCAGAAGCAAATTGAAAGTGGGGGGAGAGGTAATTGAAAGTGGGGGGAGGGATAAACCAACAGAAAAAAGGGAAAGCCCAATTTTCAATGCCTACATTATGTGTATATTTGTACAAAAAAAAAGTTGGGGGGTTAAGCCCCCCTCCCCCTACCCTGGTTCCGATGCCTATGAGGTATAAGATCAACTTGTGACTATCAAAGGGTGCACCCTGAACAATTTCACAAGGTCAAGGTCACTAGGCTTAAAAAGTACAATTCGTGTCCATAACTTAATTTTGTAATAAAATGAATATTTATTAATTAATAATATTATAGTTGCCTTTAGCAGTGAAAATGCTCATAATATATAATGACATGACTGAGGTCTGAACACAGACAATGTCAAGATTTAGACAATGTCAAGGTCAGAGTTGTCTACACACTGAAATTGTCTTGTTTTATCACTACACTGCTATAAAAGAGTGTAATAAAACTTAATTGTCACAGTGGTTGATTTTCTACAGTTACCCCTTCAAATCTATGTGACAGACCCACTAAGTAAAGGGTTCCTTGTGAGAAAGGTCCAAGAATTGTGTTGAATTCTATCGGTCTTAAAAATTAAAAAAAAAAATTAATTAAAAAGAGAAAACTTTATATTTCAGGAGCATAAGCATAATCAACAAAGGCTGCTAAATATCTCAGCCAGGGCTAGAGGAGAAGTCTGTGAAAGTATAATAATTCCATGACATATGATTTTAATGTATATTATTTGTTTTATATTCAACAAAATATTGCTCAAAAGCATCTGACAACATGGTAATGTATTCAGCAGTTTACACTCCAAGATTCGGGCTAGGGGAATTTGTAGAAAACTAGCTGATTTAATAATATCATGATTTAGACAAAGTTTGGTGACTTTAAAGCAGTGGGCATCACAAACACTTGCCTGATGCCCAAACATTTGTAAAAATTGAATGCAGGTCATACTAGCACAATTGATATAGTAGGATTTTCAGTTGTGTTTATCCATTTCCATCACAGTAATTGTCTAAAAAGAATTTATTCCTTTTTGAATTTATTTTTTTTACTTATTGTCTCTCTGTCCATGCTTGTTTATTTATATAAATCTGTCCCAAAAAAAAATTAACAAAAGTTGAAATAAGGACTACCTCTAAGTTTAAGAAGTATTCTCTCAAATACTCACAAATGGACCCGAGCATTTAATTAATTGGTAGGCAGTTACCTATCATGTATGACCCATTTATATGTACAAAAACTTCAGAAGACAGCTCTATAGTGTTCTGCATCAATGTAGTTGTGTAAAATAATTGTACATGTATATATAGTCAAAAATTTGATAAGAAAATTATATAACAGGGAGTGCACAGAAATTTAATTTCTGCAATAAATGTTTTAAAGTATGGCTTTACAATTAAGCCCAGTGGGGCTTTATTATTAGTTATTATGTTCAATTTCTAGATTTTTACTTTCCTATACATTCCATTTTGTAGGTAAAACTTTTTCCTTTGGAAAAAATATAAGATCGGATAAGATAAGATTTATTAATTAATATCAATTTGGGGTACATTAGGGCATATATATGATATATATATAAGTAATGAAAAAACATACAAGAAGAAATTGAAAATTAATAGTAGCAACTAAAAAAAAGATTAATGACGGTACAGTAGAAAAGGTATTTTGTAGAATCTGATGGGCAACAGTCACTTTCAAGAAATAGCTTATTTTAATAAATATTTGCAAACTCTATACATCTTTTTTGCAAAGATAGACATAATCAAGGCATTGAATATTGAGGCGTAGGGTAAACACCCTGGCCCTCACCCCTCACTTTCAACATGCACGGGTTGCAGTGTATTCAAAGAAAGATAAGTGGTAGGGCTATGAAAATACATGTATGATACTCAAAGACATTTGATCCTACCCCTACCCCCCCCCCCCTCCCCCAAACAAATTATAATCTGATGATGATAAAAGGTGTAATTATTGTGTACTTTTCGTAACATATAACAATAGTATTCTATTGGATACTTACATGTACATAGATGATAAATGTCCTAGGTTAGGCCTATGCTCATCTTTCATCATTGAGAAATCACGATGTATGACGTCAGATAAGTGAAAGTGAAAGTTGATTTTCATAGTTCTCTTTTATTAACCATTTCAAAAATGTTACAAAAATATCAAACAGATAATTTTAAAAAGGAAAAAATAAAAAACAGTAAAATTAAATAAAAAGGGGTCATTTTATAATTTACTTTTTGCCGCTTACGATACTCTTTTTTCCGGAAAAATGTTGTTTAACGGTAGTTTTCGTTGACTATTTCTGCGTCACTTCCTGTCTGTTCATCTGCCGTCGAGACCCTATCTACAGAAGTTCATGTCAATTCAAAATCCTTCCAAAACCGATTCCCACCTATATCCCAACTACAGGTCCAATGCAATCAGAGGCGAAAATTGCCGGGAAATTTTTCAAACCTGTGGTCCTATGGAACTCCATTTCTTGTCAAACTTCTATTCAGTGGAAACTTACCTCAGGCTTTCTTTGACGAGCTGTGTTCTGCCATTCAAGATCCAGTCAAAAGAACCAAAATGCTTCAGAGGAAGGAGACGCACGTCGAAAGAGCGAGGAATCTTTATGAACCGAAAGACTCTGCAAAGCTTCGTGATGAAGGAAGACAACTGGACATGAAAATTTTAGAAGCACGTCTTCGGCAAAAGGAAAACATGCTAAATACACAATATACGAAGCAGGAACAGAATAGGCAGAAAACAGAGGCCGTTCTCCTGAAAAAAGCTGATATCATGACAAATGGCAAGAAGGCATACCTGAACAAAATTGAGATTCAAGCTGTCAAAATGAGAAATGCTCGGAAGGCAAAGACCAAACGTCCCCAGAACATCGAGGCAACAAGCACAAAAACGGCGTCCATCTTCAAACTTACTGATTCTACGAAGTGAACTCCAGATTTCTCTAATAATTGTGTGAAATAATTTCATTTAATTCCGTATTTATATAGATATTAGAAGTACATGTCAAATTTTTAATAAAAAAAATAGTAATAAATTGATATCTTAATTTGTTTTTTCCGCCTTGGAAACTTTTGAATTTTGTAGAAATGAGACATGTATTTCTACATGAATTTATTATATACTGGTAGGTGAAAAATTCCAATTCTCAAACTGTCTGAGCTTCAACATTCTAAAAAGCATACTTCATAATTTATGCTTATATCTGCATATCGTAAAACTTTCCATTTTTTTCTTCTTTCGCCGAAAGAGTATATTTATCACTAATCGATATGGGTCTCTCTGTCTGTCTGTCTGTCCGTCCGTCCGTCTGCCTCTCTGTAACTCTATACCTCGAGAAACCTTTTTAGCTTTTGCACTGAAATGCTATACCAGAAATATTAATTCCCGATGGACTGTGAAAAACCCTCGTTATTTTTCATACATCTGGTCTTTGGGCAAATTTTTCAATTCCTGGCGATATCTCAAGACTGAATCTTTAGGGCCGTTGCAATGAAATTTTATAACATACTGGTAACTCCATATTGTCCCCCCCCCTCCTCAAAGTCCCCCCCCCCCCCCCCCCCCCCCCCCCGAGTGACTCCCCTTCTTGGTCCACACATGCTATATTCTTTTTCCTTAAGTGGGGGGCACAGTTTCTCTGAATTAACTTTTTTTTCTACAATGATCTAAAAGTAGTAAAAACACACACACATCTCAGCCTAAAGACCTTTATGAATTCTGATGGTTACAGTTGTAAAGATGTAAATTTTGAATACCCTTCTTCTCAGAAAATTTAAATTTCCAATAAACGCATTCCAATACCGTTCTAATACCACACGAACCTCTAATGGTCCTTCACAGTTCAATAGCAGACTTATGGAATAATGTGAATATAAGAGAATACAATTGTCATGTTTTTACTCATATAAGTTAGATATGACTAGGATGATGAATAAAATAATAACATTCAAGTTCAAGAACCAATGTAATGTATGGTTGGATTGTCTATGATTTCCACTTGGCCATTGGGCCTGCAGGCCCTCCTAACCATGGCTATTGCTAGAGTTTCTGTTGGCACTCCTATATATTTAGCACAGCAGCAAATACATGGCGACATTAGGCACGCTACGAGCTTCTCGCCAAATCGGCTCTCTTGGCGGTCACAGAGCAGAAACCTGAAAAAGTAATCGATAATCTGTTGCTAAGTACTGCGCCGTTTGTTTAATTGACGAGGGGTTTAGCACACAGGAATGTGTATTGTCCAAATTTAAATGAAAAATATTCATTATTTAAAATTCAATGGAGTCAAAGAGATATACGCTGTCAAATATGCTGGTGCTTCTGGCTATTAATTTTTACATACGAGTTTGAAGGGGTAGGCGACTCAATGTTTATGACAAATAATAATGATAAGGTATGAAAAATACAGGTATCTAACAGTATTCAAGCTCAAAAGTCCATTCAAACATCACAAATCAAGAGCAGAGCAAACATGGACCCCTGATGAGGTGGGATCAAGTGCCACGGATGAGTGAGAATTTATACATTACAACCTGATATACTCACCCAGGGCGAAATATTGATAAATGTTCGAATTGTAAATTCTGAAGCTCCTCTTCTACAATCCCCTATAAAAGATTCCAACAGCATTGGTAGTGTATTCAAAATTGACATTTTCTTTTCTGTTTAAAATTTCATTTAAAGTAAACATAGCCATGATTTAACACATTGCCATAAGTAATATATAAATATGTCCTAGGAAAAGCAGCTTTTTGCTTTGTTGTATTCCCCGTACGGCCACTTATTTATATCTACCTTTGTCTGGTAAACAAACAGCTA